>NW_024465639.1:0-114089 GCF_017591425.1 Ochotona curzoniae
ATTGCATTTTCTGTCCTTTATTTTTAAATTTTTTTAAAAGATTTTTTTTTATGAAAAGTCAGATATGCAGAGAGGAGGAGAGACAGAGGGGCATATCTTTCATCTGCTGATTCACTCCCCAAGTGACCACAATGACTAGTACTGCGCTGATTTGAAGCCAAGTGTCAGGAGATTCCTCCAGGTCTTCCATACGGCTGTAGAGTCCCAAGGCTTTGGGCTGTCTTCAACAGCTTCTCCAGGCCACAAGCAGGAGCTGGATGGGAAGCAGGGACACCGGGCTTAGAACCAGTACTCATATGGGATCCTGCTTCATTCAAGGTGAGGATTTTAGGTGGTAGGCCACGATGCTGGAACCAATTTTCTGTCCTTTATTAAGATACCAAAGATATGTGTCCCCTAAATTTTTGTTTGGGTAGTTTCCCTAATGTCTGCAATGAATATTTGCAAATAATACAAAATAAATCTTATGATTTATTTATTTGTATAGGAAAGTCGTATTTACAGAGAGAAGGAGAGACAGAAAGATCTTCCTTTCACTATTTCACTACCCAAGTGGGATCAAAATACTTCAGCTGGAGCTGAAGCAATTTGAAGCCAGGAGCCAGGAGTCTCTTCTAGTTTTCCCACATGGGTACAGGGACCCAAGGCTTTGGGTCATCCTCTACTGCTTTCCCAGGCCACAAGCACCTAAGTGACTGTGAAGTGGAGCAGCTGAGATATGAACTGGTAGTTGTATTGTGATCCCAGTGTGTGCATGGTGAGGACCACAGCTAGTAGACTACTGTTCCTGGCCATAAACCCAATTTTAAATAATACTCCACTATTTCTTGAGAAATTCAGGTATCTGCCATTCCTTTTATTTGTTTTAGATTGTATCATTTTGTTCATTGTTGTTAGTATCGTGTTTAGGTCACTTATGTGTTAAATTATATGGGAATAAAGAAAGTGAAGGTTTGTGCTCTTGTGTGCTGTCACACTCTTTTTTTTTTTTTTTCAATGATTTGACATCCAAAATCACATTGAACTTTCTGGCCATTGATTTATTTCTTATTTTTTTTAAGAGAATGTGAGAGAAATTCAGAGGTCCAATGTACTGGTTCACCTCCCAAATGTCCACAACTTGCAAGTGTGTCTCAGGGCATAGGCTGGGAGCTGAGAACTCAATGCAGGTTTTCCTGTGGGTGGCAGAACCTCAGTGCCTTAAGCCATCACCACTGCATCCCAAGGTGTGCATTAACAGGAACGTGGAATGAAAGTGGGGACTAGGAGTGGATCCCAGGTTCTCCAGTGGAAGCTAGATGTTTCTTAAATGCTAGGCTAAACACTCATTGTGTGTTTCTTTGTCTCTGTTGCTAACTGAGATACATTGATCCCATTTTGAATACCTGGCCTGTAACTTGACAGCAGTATTAAAATGAATTAAGCAGTGTCAGGGGGTATGGGTATGCTGGAATGAATGCATCTCAATTCAATGCATATAATTCAAGTCATGGCTACTCTGCCCTTTCAATCCAGCCTCCTCCTAATGCATCTGAGAAGCATGTGATGGTGGCATAGGTACTTGCATATCTCCCACCCACATGTGAGAGGCAAGAGGGGTACCTAGAGTCAGTATGTCCAGCCACAGCTGGTAAAGGCATTCAGACAAAAACAATGAATGAAACATCTGTATTTCTGCCATTCATCCTTTCAAGTAAATAGCAACATTGTGACTAAGGCAGTGTAACTATTCACTTAGGTTCAAGGTAGTTTTCCAGCAATGGTATTTACAAAATGCAAGCTAACTTCATGCAAAATGCTGGGTACCATCATTTTAAATCATATACAGGATGATGAGGAGGTTCAGTGGTAAAAGCAAGCCTGATGTATTTTTTAAATGATTTATTTATTTTTATTGCAAAGTCAGATACACAGAGAGGAGGAGAGATAGAAAGGAAGTACGTCGGCTCGATGATTCACTCCCCACGTGTTCACAATAGCTGGTGCTGTGACGATCAGAAGCCAAGAGCCAGGAACTTCTTCCAAATCTGCCAAGTGGGTGCAGGGTTTCAAGGCTTTGGGCCATCCTCAATTGCTTTCCCAGACCACCAGAAGGGAGCTGGATGAGATGTGTGGTCTCCAGGACTGGAACCTGTTTCCCTGTGTCATCCTGGCACATTCATGGCAAGGAATTTAGGCAGTAGGCCACTGTGCTGGGTCAAATCTGTGACTTTTAATTATCACATTGGTATATGTAAACAATCCTTGTGACATATTCTGAGATTAACATGTTACACTTCTGCCTGCAATGCCAGCATTCCCTTTAGGATCCAGTTATTGATATTTTTATTGTTATTTTTTAGGTGTTGGCCCTGTAAAATGAAAACTTCCTTTTATAAAGATTTATTTGTTTATTGGAACAGTGGATATACAGAGAGCAGGAGAGACAGAGAAGATTTTCTGTCTGGTTTTTCATTCCCCAATCTGCCATAATGGCTGGAGCTGAGCCAATCTGAAGCCAGGAGCAAGGAAAAACTTCTGATTCTCTCATATGGGTGCAGGGTCCCAAAGCTTTGGGCCATCCTCTACTGCTTTCCCAGGCCATAAGCAGGGAGCTGGATGGGAAGTGGGGCTGCCAGGATTAGAACTGGTGTCCATATGGGATCCAGGTGCATTCAAGGTGAGGACTTTAACCACTATGCTCTTGTGCTGAGCCCAAGTGAAAACTTTTGATTTGTAGATATCTCTGATGATCGTTGGTTCTTTCTCATTAGTAATAGGAAATATAGTTCCAAATAAGAGCGTGCTGTGGTTGCCATAAAAAATACTATAGAATATGTTTCTTGAATCACAGAAATCTATACCTTCTAGTTGTTTTTAAAATTTTATTTTGATGCTGTTTCCATAGTTGGGAAGGGAGCATGCACATGTGGCAGATTAAACTAGGAAGGATCGAGATTTTGGTGAAAGTGGATGAGACCACTGTTTTCAAATGCTCTTCTTCCAGGGGATAGGGGAAAGAAGGAGAGAAGCCACTCCAATGATAAAACCGTGGGTTGTGGAATAGTCTTCTTATTTTCCAGGGTCCCTGATATGGAACATGATCTGAGGGTTCTCATCAAATGGTTTTCATAAGAAATCCTTCCACAGTGCATTGGTTGACATTGCAACTAGAGTTTCCATTCATCCACATCTTTGCTATCAATACCTGGCTGGGTTAGTTGTCCAATTTGTTCTGCCCTTCCTCCTCTACTGTGATAATACATGTCTTCTGCAGGCCCCAGTAGACTGCCATGTCCCCCATATGCATCTGAACATACGGTCCACTGCTCCGTCTTCAGCATGTGGTGAGGGTCAGTTCTGACACAGGCACTCCAAAGTCAGAACAGAAATCCCACATTTCTCTCCTTGGATGGAGTTCTGAGTACATCGGTTCAGGTGAATGACCCCTAATGAAATTTTATCTGAGGTGATCCCAGACTTGACTGTTGTGTGCACTTTCCAGTACAGGGGCCAGCTCAATGTGTCACCCACATCAGCATTTGTACACACTGGTGGTTGCAGTTGCTGGATCAGTTTTGTCTCCACTCCATTCTCTTATGCAAACCAGTCAATGCTGTAGCAGAGCCCAACCGTGCTCACTCCATATTCAGCACTGATGTATACCAGTTGGAAACTACATTGCAATCAAAGTGACACACAGTAACCTGTACTAGGCCTGCTCCCTGCCATGGTTCCTGCGCATTGTGTGCAAGACTGCTCTTTGCTGCATCTTGGACCAGTGTGTCCCACTCCCAATCCCAGTATCCATGAGTGTCAGAGGGTTCCATGGTCATGTGTAGCTCAGCTCTTTTCAACTCTCAGCTCTTGAGCCAACCAGCAGAAATTATAGTTACACAGGTTGAGCCCTCATAGTCCCCACAGGTTCTGACCCAGACCTGGTTCTTGCATATGCCTGTCAGTATCATGACCCAGCCTAACATTATCTTCCCCTGTTATGAAACTCATTGGCAGTAGTGTAATCTTTCCTTGCCAGACAGGCCCCAATTCCTACCTTTATGACACAGGTGCTTTAACCAAAGATGCCATAGAGCCACATCAAGCCTCACCTTTACTGTGCACCAATGGAGGGTGGTTTGTGTTGATCCATGTTAACAAGCTCAGTTCAGTTAGCATGTGCAGCGGTCTGACCCAGAAAGATCCTCCATTGGCTCCCCCAAATGACTAGATGTTTGCCCTCTCATGTACCTGCAAGTACTGTCTCTCTGTCAATAAGATGTTCCTCAGAAGTCATTCCTCAATTGCAACATACTGCTTCAGTGGTCCTGCCTCCCACACATCCCCATATCCCCTTCCCTTAGCAATCCACAGTCCCTGCACCTGGGAGTGCATGGATTCCACAGCCTAGTCTTCTGAAGCCCAGTCTAACAGTGGGGTGGTGTGCTGGCCTGAAAATCTGTTCACCCAGTAGTGTCACAAGCACCTGTCCTGTGTGCTGGCCTGAGACCTTTCCCCTCCACCAAACCAAGATCCAGCCCACTCAAAGTTCTTCAAACCCAGTCCACCAGCAGACCATGCCAGCATGCGAAGCTAAGGCTCTCTCCTCCCCTCCTCCACAGCTCCGGGACAATCCACAGGATTGTTTTTCCTGCATGGCCATGATCCCCTAGGACCTTGAATGACCCCACCTGTGCCATCCCTGTCACTCTGCCTGCTTGCCCAGCCCCCACAAACCCACTGCCTGGTGTCAATTCAAAAGTGGAGGATGCCAGACACCCAACTTATGGTTTAATGACTGAAGATTTGAGAGCAAAATGACAATAGCCATGGTTTTCTCTGAGGTGTCTCTCCTTGGCCAACTCACAGCCTCCATCTTTCTATACCCTCACATTGTGTTTTCTTTGTTCCTATGCATTCTTTTCTAAACTAAACCAAGTCAGTTTGCAACAGGATTTCACATTCAGAGTGTTATTTGCTGCTAATTGAGTTTTAAATATTTGTTGTTGGCAAGACAGATATCCAGAGAGGAGAGCAGATTGAAAGATCTTTTAGCTGCTGGTTTACTCCCCAAGTGGTCACAATGGCCAGACCTGAGCTAATGCAAAGGCAGGAGCCCAGAGCTTCTTCCAGGTCTCCCTGCAGGTGCAGGGTCCCAAGGCACTGGGCCATCCTCTACTGCTTTCTCAGGCCACAAACTGGGAGCTGGAAGGGAGGTGGAAAAACCATGACAATGTCTTGCACCCACATGGGATCCCAGCTCATGCAATGCAAGGACTTTAGCAACTAGGTTACCACACCAGACCCAGCTAATTACCTTCATTTTTAAAAAAATTTTTATTTATTTTACTGGAAAGATAAATATACAGAGAGGATGATTTTCCATCTGATGATTCACTCCTCAAGTGGCTGCAATGGCCTGTGCTACACCAATCCTAGGCCAGGAGCCAGGAGCTTTTTTCCGGGTCTCCCAAGAGGGTGCAGGGTCTTAAGGCTGTCCTTGAATGCTTTCCCAGGCCACAAGCAGGGAGCTGGATGGGAAGTGGAAGTGCTGGGATTAGAGCCAGCACCCATAAGGGATCCTGGTGCATTCAAAGTGAGGACCTTAACTATTATGCTATTTTTTTGGGCCCACTAAATACCTTCCTAAAAGTGTTATCTTACAATAGAGTCACATTGATGGTCTACCCTTCATGATACAAAATATTGGGAGACATATTTCTGTCCATAGCAGTTGGATGGGACACAATGATCTGCCCCGAAGACAACAGCCATCTCTGTGGAGGATGTGGTTTTAAGTTAGTGTTGTGATTGCTCTTAAATTCATTTCTTTGTTTCTGTACATTTGTTCATTTTTAAAGATGTATTTATTTTTATTGTAAATGCACATTTACAGAGAGAAGGAAAGACATAGAGAAGTATCTTTTATCTGCTGGTTCATTCCCCAAGTGGCAACAATGGCTGGAGCTGAGCTGATCCAAAGCCAGGAGCCAGGAGTCAAGAACTTCTTCCAGTCCTCCCATGTGGGTGTAGGGTCCCAAGACTTTGAGCTGTCCTCTACTGCTTTCCCCAGCCACAAGCAGGGACATGGAAGGGAGGTGGAGCATCCAGGACATGAACCAGTGCCCACTGGGATTCTGGCATGTGTAAAATGAGGTTTTTAGCCACTAGGCTGCCACACCTGGACCTGTTTATTTCATTTTAAATTTATCTCTGCATAACCACATACACCCATAAAAATGACACTTCATATTCATTTTTTGTACCATTATGAAATAATTGAAGACTATATGCAGGTAATCATATGGTAATCCACAAAACATGAAGTAGAAAGAATAATCTAAATGAACATATGTGCTATCCAATATTTAGAGTTCCTAAGGTACAAATTCTTGAAATTTGATGATGTAAGGATTACAAATCCCATATATTGCTGCCCTAATGATTGCTCAGCATATTAAAGTTTTGCTAGGTTTGTTGACACTTTAAATCACTGTTCTTGGAAAGTAGTACTTGGGAATAAATGAAACATGGACCGATGCATTTCCAAAAGCATGAATCTGAAACCACTGTAGCACAATTTATCTGATGTTTCTTACATCATCTGCTAAACTAATTGAAAAATAAGTCAAAGCTGGTTTTATCCTGTTTTGTAATCAATTGCAATGGTCAAATTTTTAAATTTGTCATAGGTTTATTTGTGAGCATGTATTGATATTAAGAGTTTAGTGAACTAGGGGTGACATTTATGAGATTAAAAAGATTTTATATTTATTTGTAAAGTTAACAAATTGTGTATTTAATTTATTTAAAGCCTCCAAAACCACAAATAATGTGGATCATTTATGGAAGGCATATCTTTGAATTAAAAAAAAATAAAGACTTATTAATTTTTTGCAAATTCAGATATACAGAGAGGAGGAGAAATAGAGAGGAAGATCTTCCATCCAATGATTCACTTTCCAAGTGAGTGCAATGGCCGATGCTATGCTCATCCGAAGCCAGAATCCAAAAACTTCTTCCCAGTATCCCACACTGGTGCAGGGTCCCAAGGCTTTCGGCTGTCCTCGACTGCTTTCCCAGGCCACAAGCAGGCAGCAGGATGGGAAGTGAAGTTGCCAGGATTAGAACCGGCGGCCATATCGGATCCGATCCTGGTGTATTTAAGGCAAGGACTTTAGCTGCTAGACCACACCGCTGGGCCTGAGTTTAATCTTCTTTTACCTAGTGTGTCCTTCTTGTTTGCCAATTAGACACATTTCAATTCTCAGTATGCAAGCACTCCTGAGAGAGTGGAAAGAACAAAATGACCCTCCATTCACCAGTTCACTCCCACCAAGATGCCATGGTCTCCAATTCCAGGCTTCGCCAGGTCTGGTCCAGGAGCAAAGAATCCCATTTGGATCTCCCATGTGGTATCAGGATCCCAATCCCTGACATCATTCCCTGCCATTTCAGGTGTATTATTGGAAAGTTGATCAGAAATAGAATGACTGGTACAGAAACTGGTTCTGAAACAGGAAACCAGCATCAAAACTTGGGGGCTCAACCTGTTATGTCTTAATGACCACCCTGAAAAACAAAAATGTTTTAAGGGAAAAATTCTAATGAAGCTTGTTAAAATGGTGTTAAAGAGGCAGCACATGGAGACATTTGAAGAAAATCCAAGATTTGATCAAGGCAGGGAGACTAAGTGCTTTTTGAACATAGAATTTGTTCCTTGCTCCCCCATCATGACCAGGTCAAGTTGAACTGCACTCCAGGCAATTGCAACTGAGAACACAGACCTCCACCTCCTGCTGACTGCCAGCAGATGACATCTCTGCTTTTTCTGTGCTCAGTCACCTGCTGCCAAATGCATGCTCAGGCTGAGTGGTGCTGAGAGGTATGGACCCCGGCCTGCAAGGGTGATGTGGCTCTTGATTGATCCTGAGGATACCTAGATCCCATCTTCAACATACAAAGCATCCACTGTGGGTGAATCGCTATAGATGCAGCACATTTGCAATGACCTTTGATTGGAAGTAAGAAAGGTATTAGGGAGAAGTCCAGAGAGAACTGGGCTTTTCTTTTTCTTTCTTTCTTTTTTTTCTTGAAATAAATTCTTTTAACATGTGTTTTTATTTGAAAGGCAGCATTACGGAGAAAGAAGCAGAGACAGAGAGTGATCTGGTGGTTCACTCTGTAATGCCCTCATTAGCTGAAGGTGGGCTGGTCCTGGTTAGGAGCTTGGAGCTTCTCCTAGTTCTCTGACATGAGAGCAGGGACTCAAGCACTTAGACCATCCTTTGCTGATTTCCTAGCCATTAGCAGGGAGCTGGATTGTAAGTGCAACAGTTGAAGTTGAAGCAGCACCCATATGGGATAACAGCACCGATGGTGGATGCTTAGTGCCATCTTGTTGTGTGTTCTTGGTTTAGAGGCCAGGACAGAAAGCATGGAGAGAGGGTACTCTCAGAAGCTGGTTTCCTACCCAGATTCTAGTTGTTCACTAAGCTAATTTAAAACTGGGGGCAAATGATGCAGATATGGCAGCACAGCAAGTTTAGCAAGTGATTTGGATGCCTGCATTTCTTTCAAGATGGCTAAAGTTCTCGTCTTGTACTCGACAGGATCCCATATGGTTGCTGGTTCTAAAGCCAATGTCTACTTCCCTCCCAGCTTCCAGGTTTTGGCCTAGGAAAGAAATTAAATTGATGGTGGTGATGATCATTATGGAAAAACCATGAATTTACCTTATAAATTTTCTGGATGAGTTCTTACATAATATTTTGCATTGTAAAATGATGCAATGAATTATTTTAAAAAATTTCAAGTATGTTTAATATGTCAAACTCCATTTCACACAAAATTTGCTTTTATTCTATGTTATGAAACAGATTTAAATGTTGACATTAGTATGAATGTAGCAGTAATGAATGATCACACATAAATTACATGAATTACAATCATTGTTTCAGGCACAAGAGCTTTTGGGGAAAGGTAATATAAGGTGTTTTTTTTTAATTGGATTATAATATGAATTAATTTTTTACTAATTTATGATCATTCTGACCAAAGGTATACAAGAAAATTTTGGTAGTAATGAGTCAAGAGGACTAACCTTTGGGGCTTGCATTGTGGTATAGTGTGCAAGACTTCTGTTGGCATACTGCATAGCAGTTATTGGAGTAAAGGAAATCCCAAAGCCCATGGAATTTTATCATAAAATTACAAATAGGGCCCGGCGCGGTGGCGCAAGTGGTTAAAGGTCCTCACCTAGCACGCCCGGGATCCCATATGGGCGCCGGTTCTAATCCCAGCAGCCCCGCTTCCCTTCCAGCTCCCTGCCTGTGGCCTGGGAAAGCAGTTGAGGACGGCCCAAAGCTTTGGGAACCTGCACCCGCGTGGGAGACCCGGAAGAGGCTCCTGGCTTCAGATCGGCATAGTATCGGCCCGTTGCGCTCACTTGGGGAGTGAATCATCGGACGGAAGATCTTCCTGTCTGTCTCTCCTCTCTGTATATCCGCCTTTCCAATGAAAAAATAATAAAAATAAATCTTAAAAAAAATTACAAATAAAGTAGAGGAGAGGGAAAACGTAAAGTGCCTATGTACCTGTAAAAATATATGAGTTGTAGAAGTGTTTTCATGAAATTGTCTTACTTGAATTCGAAATGTAATTCTGTATTGCTCACCAAGATATGTCCATAAATCAACTTAAAATATGTAGTTTTAGATACAGTATATTTTTTGCCATGATTTTTACAAATGCAATATTTGTTTGAAAGGTAGATAGCAGAGAGGAGAGAGATGTTCCATCAGTGGGTTGATTTACTGCCAAGGTGTCAGGGCTCTGCCATGCTTAGCCCAGCAACAGGAATCCATCTAGTTACCCAGGGGTTTCTTGGAATCCACTCACTATGCTCCAGGCACAATAGCAGGATACTGCACTGGAAGTGTTACATAGCCAATAGACATAAGCAAGGCATATGGGAATCAGATGTGATCTTTCCCAAGTCAGAAACCAACCTCCTGTATGATGAATTTCACTCCTCCAAGTCTGAAGGTTTTCTCTGGCTGTTTTCATAATGTAGCTATTTAATAAGGTAAAGTAAAAACACTTTTCAAACAGTGTTGCTGTCACATGTATGGATGTCCTACGGGCTAAGGCAAATACAGTGGCAAGGTCAAATGTGATTGAGGGTTTAGGAACTGGGAAATGTAATTGAAGTCTTAAGAGCTTCCATTTGGAGCAATTACTAGCAGGCTGATTAGAATAAATGTGTATTATAGACATTTTCATATGTAGGTTTATACAGAATTATTCTGATTACAAGATGTTTGCCTTCTTTACATTTTTTAGTATTAGCAGCAAGAACTGAATGTCCCTATATGGCGTCCTATGCAACTCATTAGTAGAAATAGAAAAATCCTTAATACCACCCAAGCATTTTTCTGTAGCATAAATTTGATAATTTTTGTATGGTATGCTGTAATTTGAATAATAGTTGTTGAAAAAATAAGTTAGTGCTTGACACTAACATCATTTTAGTATTCATATTTTCATTAGAAAATCAGATTTACAGAGATGAGAGAAAGCTCTTGTAACAGCTGGTTCACTCCCCAAGTAGCTGCAGTGACTGGAGCTGAGCCAATCTCATGCCAACATCCAGGAGCTTCTTCCAAGTCCCATGTGGACACAGAGACCCAAGGGAATGAGCCATTCTTGAATGCTTTCCCAGCCCTAAGCGAGGTGCTGGAACAGAAATCTAGCAGCAAGAATATGAATAATTGACCATATGGGACCCTGGCACATACAAAGTGAGGAATTTAGCCACTAGGCTATAGTGCTAGATCCAGTACATTATTTCAAAAACAGTAGTAGTTGTTTGCATGAACCAAATGATAAGTTGAATTTAACCACTGCCAATCAATGACATTGTTGATACTGTTCAAGGGAAGCTTTCCCGGCACTTGTAAAGCACATTCTTGCCCAGGGAAGCTGAATGCTATTGTGTCTCCATCTGTTGTGTCTCCCTCCAAGTTGACATTGCTTAGCACAGTAGGAACCACTAGGGTGCCTAGGGACAAGCAAGACCAATGCCTAACTCCCTGTCTCCACCTTCTCTTGCAGGTGTAGCCCTGAAGCCTGCTACATGCTTCCCAGGCTGGAGAACAGCAACACACCTTCAGTAAGTTGTTTGTTTACTTCTCTGCCTGCTTTACATTGTATTGAGGAGCTTTATGATGGTTTTTAAACTAAGTGAAAAAACAAGTATGAGAGAAAGAATGTAAAATTGTCATAACTCAGATATTGGAGCTGTCAAAGCTGATTGAAAACTTTTGCTCCAGGTTTTCTGATGTCATATCAAGACAGAGTTATTTTTACATGATTCAAATTAAAATGATGAATTTGTTAATGATTGTAGGACATCAAGTTTTAAATGGTGTTTACTGATGTACATGATAGCATGATAATTATTTAATACATAAATGAAAATAAACACTCAACATTTTGGAGTAGTATGAGTCCAATTATACAAGAATTTTTTTTTTGTTTTTGTTTTTGTTTTTGTTTTTTTGTTAACTTTTCAGTTTTGCTTTATTGGAATTGCTGAAATCGTGTGATGGCTAACATTTGGAGGGTACTACATTTGTGAGCCACTACAGGAATGTGTAAAGAACAAAATATGCTGCATGTTCTTTTATTAAAGATTTAAATAAACTCTATTTATTTCAAAGACGGAGTTGAAGAAAGAGAAGGAGAGAGACAGAGACAGGCATGTCTGCTATCCATTGGTTGATTCTTCCAATGGTCACAATGGTCAGGACTGGATCATGTCAGAGCAGATCCAGGAAGTCCATCAGTCTCCCACTCAAGTGCTTGAACCATCTTCCACTGTTTCCAATTCACATTGACTTAAGCTGGATTGGAAATAAAGCAGATGGTAACTTTGCCTGATCGGCCACAATGTCATTTCCTATTGCAGGGTATTTTGGCTTTTTTTTTTTTTAAGATTTATTATTTTGAAAAACAGAGCTACTAAGAAAGAGATAGGTGGAAAGATATCTCTCTTCCGCTGGTTCGCTCCTCAAATAACCAGAATGACCAGAGGTGAGCAAGTCTGAAGCCATGATCCAGGTGTCTTGTCCAAGTCTCCAACTAGGTTACAGGCATCCAAGTGCTTGAGCCATCCACCACTTTCTTTCCAGGCCTGTTATCAGGGAATTGAATCTGAAGTGGAGCATGCAGGCTGTGAACCCATGACCATATGGGATATCAGTATCTTTATTTGCTAAGGCACAGGGCTGGCCCCTGTTGCATTCTGTTTGGTTTTTATTTGAAATGCAAAGTTGCAGAGAAAAGTTGGGATAGTGAGAAAGAGATTTTCCATCTACAACCTTGTTCTGTGCATGGCTACAATGGCAAGAGCTATGGCAATCCAAAGCCAGGAGCCCAGGGACTCTTCGGGGTCTGCCATTTGAGTACCAGGTCCCAAAGCTCAGAGCTGTCCTTGATTGCCTTCCTGGGCCACAAGCAGGGAGTTAGAGGTGCAGGAGGGCTGCTGAAATTAGAACCAACACTCATGAGATCCTAACACATTCAAGGTGAGGGATTTACCCACTAGGCTACCATTTTGGGCCCTCTCTCTGGTTTTCAAGTAAATAAATGTTCAAAAACAGGAAGACAAGAAAACCTCAAATGTGAAGAAAGGTCATTTTTCTTTTCTTTTTGGGAGGAGGGGTGGTTAATATACTGCTGTTTCCACACTAATATTTTTTTCACTGTATGTGGGGTTCAGGAGAAACAAAGGGAAAAGCTCCACCCAGCCTCCTACCCATATTGCATGTCCGCAATATGAGGCACGCTCCGAGGGTCCTGCTCAAGCAGTTTTGATAGTTCAACAGGTCTGAATTCTGCCAATCTCGCTGTTCCAGTCACAATGAAACCTATTCAGAATCCACTGGCTGACATAGTCTCTTCATAGTTGGGGTTGTGTGATCAACAGTTCAGTTGGTGGGGTCTCCAAAGAAACTTCATCTGAGATGATCCCAAATCTGATTCTTATGTGAGTATAGGATCTGGCACAGTCCATCACCCCAATCAGCTTATGCACATGCTGGCGGTTGTTAATTGCTGGGTCAGTTCTGTTTCCAGCCCTGTCTTCCACTTGAACCAGCTCGATCCTACCCACGTCATACTTGGCCCCCACACTAACCAGTGGGAGCTGCA
Organism: Ochotona curzoniae; assembly: GCF_017591425.1. Taxonomy (NCBI): domain Eukaryota; kingdom Metazoa; phylum Chordata; class Mammalia; order Lagomorpha; family Ochotonidae; genus Ochotona; species Ochotona curzoniae. Next base: position 13,192 of record NW_024465639.1, read on the forward strand.
GCCTAGTTGGGGATACTTCCCATAACCCCGACCAGGCCTGCTTTATACCTGGTTCCCATGCATACCAGTAAGTACCGCAGGCTTGTTCAGTCTGTCCCACAGCCCATTTAGCTCTCGTACTTGTCAATGGGCATTGAAGCCTAGTTCAACCCAACCAACCTATTATCCAGCTCAGATACTGGCTGGTGCCTTTCTGTCTAGCCACCCCTGCCCCTGTCTTGGTTTTTGTGCTCTCCAGTGGGAGTGGTTACCCATGAAGAAGGTGCCCACTATCTCCCTACTAGGCCACTCTAACTTTCAGATTGTGCACTGTCCAGGTGGTTCTGGAATTTAACTTGAGAGATTAAGCTCCCAGTCCCAGCCTCTGTCATCTGATGATGTGGCAAAGCCCAACCAACCCTTACCCACTCTAATTTTTTCTTGCACAAGTTGGAATAGTCAGCCCAATCTGGCCCTTCCCCAATCTAGCTTACATGAAGCCTACAAGTGTTCTAGCCCTGCCTTGTCTCGTCTGCCCCCATTGCAATTTGTGCTCTCCAGTGGGAGAGCTTGTCCAGCAAGGGAGCCCACATTCCCCTGCCGGCTTTGCCTCCTCCTCCACCGGTTCTCACATGTATTGTTTGGGTGCTGCAACCACATCTGGTACAGCTCACCTCACCTTGGCATTCCTTAAGGTACACTGGTATGTGTTGTGACTGAACCTGGCCTGACCCACACACTATGCTGGTGCTTAGATTTGCCAGCGGTTGATGTGAATGGGTTTAGCCTGGTCTGCCCCTCACCCATACCATATGTATGATGGTGGATATCTTCATCTGCCCTGGTCTAGGTTGCTCCATATCTTAGTTCTTGTGCTCAGCTGCAGGGGCTGTGTTCCAACAGAGGAGTTTCCCAAGCTCCTCCTTCAGAACCTCTCCCTATCCCAGGTCGTGTGTGTATGGGTGGTTCCATGGGCCAGCCCTTATTGCTGGCCTTCCATCCATTCCAGTCTTGTCCATACCAGAAACTGATCACACATGGCTCAGCAGGGGCAGAGACCCAGCCTATTCCATCCTACATCTACCCAGGTTCTCCAGAGCACAAGATGGTGCTGGTGTCTATCCCAGCTTAGTGCACCCAGCCCAAGTCCACAATTTTGTGCAGCTGTATCCAGACCAGAACGCAGCACGCACTCCATCCCCCACACCCTCCAAAGGGAATCTGAACCCAGCAATGTTGTACACCAACTGAGTCTATTCCCAACCCTAGATTGTGCACCTTTCAGTGGGATCTCTGACCCAGTTAGCATAGCCCCTCACCTGTCTCAGCCTTTGAAGTATCCCTGCCTCATGAAGACTAGTTGGTGTAAGAGCCTAGGTCGGAATGACATGTGCTCCATCCTGATTTCTTTTCTTTTTGTGAGTTGAAGTTTGCTTGGCCCTGCCTGGTCCGCCCCCTTCCAGTTGCAGCTTGGCCCACCCCACAGCCTATTTTAGGATGCATGAAAGGTCATATTTTATTAGGAAAATTTTTGCTAGTGTGATTGTACTTGTAGTATGGGCTTCTTGGATTATTACGATTTTAGCATTTGCTAATTTGGAAAGGTATTTAGTTTTCACATTCTTAAATTTCTACCAAAATCTGCAGTTGCACATGTTTCACACTACTTACTCTCATCCCACATGTCACTGAATGACCAGTTCTTCCATCGGAGTGTCTCATATTAATGGAGTCCTTTCCCAAAGCAAATTTTTGCATTCTCAGCCAGATGAAATGGAATCTCATCCTAGTATTACCCCATTGGATCTTGGATTTAAGTTTCTACATTGTACTTAAAAATTTGACAAATATCATGACACAAGAATTTCCATGTTTTGTTCAAATAGGCAATTTCATCTTTCAATCTCCATGTGACATTAACAACATAAAAATCTTCAGTTTAGTAAAGAAATGGTCAAATTTAGATGGTTCTCAGACAGTAACTGTTAGGGAAATGTAAATCAAAATCACAATGAAATACCATCTCCACCCTGTCAAAATGGCCATTAATATTTGGAAGAAATGGTAACAAATGCTGGTGATGATGTGAAAAATGGGAACATTTTTGCAGTGTTAATGGGATAACAAATTAATTCCGACCTGTGGAAAATGTGTAAAATTTCTTAGATGATTAGAAATAAGCTTGTTGTATGATTGAGTAATCTACTCTTTGTATGTTCTGAAAGTTTTGAATACATTGTATGAAAGAGATACCTGTAGCCATTTTTTTATAGTAGCACTGTTCATAATATCCAAATATGGAATGAATCAAGGTGTCCATCATTATATGAATGAATAAGGAAAGCATAGTATTTGTACAATAAACTCTTAGCTGTGAAAAAAAATTGTGTGTCTTCCATCAAAATGAGTGTAACTAGAGGGCAAGATGTTAAGTGAAATATCTTAAATACAGATACAGAAATATGACCTTCTGTTAAATAGAGTAGTGTAGAAGCACATGGTAACCCTAGAAGGTCAGCGAGCATAGGATTGCAACTGATAGGATAGCATTTGTATGAGAACTGAATGGATACCTTTTGTATAACGAAGTGGGTATTATTTGTTTGAGATCGACTGAGTGTATAGAATGTGAATGAGAACACAGGGTGCGATATACAAAACAAGAGTTCCAAACAAGGGTATAGAAACAATTGATGGGTTCCTTAGATAAGCTCAACAAATTCTTATTCTATATGACCCTGGGTCTATTAAGTGTGATGTCACTAATAAACTTCGGCTATTGACCACCTGTCAGCAGTCTATGCATGTCATTATCGTCTCCACTCACCAAGTCCGTTGCTGATGGACAGCTAATAGACTAGCTTAAAGAATCACAAGCAACAAAAACAAAAAAGTAAGTAACAATGGTGTGTATCAGTATTTGTGCAAATGTGATCTTGTCACTTTGATTTGTATCTTTATCAAACAAATCGTGAAGAATGATATTCTACTATAACTTAATGAATTGTGTTTAATAAACTGGTTGTGATTGAAACATCTTTTTATTAAATTTTTTTCATTTAATTTGATTTTAATTTAATTTGATTTTCATTTAACCTAAACATTCATTCATAAAAAGTAAAATAAATAATAGAAAGGATTTTAACATGTACATACACAAAAGTGATAAAAGATTATGGTATATGTATGTATATATATTTAAAATTATTGGAGATATATATGTAATTCTAGTATAAGTTACAGAAATATTTACTCTTTTATGCAAGTTCAGTTTAAAAATATTTCCAACATTCTATTATTTCTTGTTGGAATAAGAAAACTGAATTATATTATTGTTTTATGTGATTTTGAAATATCAGGATGTTTGAGAAAAACGTTCATAAATTATTAAAAATTTCCTCATTATCATGTGCAATATTAAAGATGTGTCTTCCTTATCTACCATGTTATTTAATTTATATATTTATATATTTATATTAATATGTCTACAGATTACTGAATGAACTCATAATTATCATAAAAAATGTCTAACACAAAATAATAAGGGAATTGTAGCTTCCAAATTGCAAAAATAATACAAAGCAAGATAATTTGTTTTGTTTTAACTGTATGGTGCTACATATATTGTAAATAAAGCTTCATCCATAGAAGATGCAAATTAAACTCAGAAGAATTACATTCACTTTACTATTACTGGTATTGAGTTAATATTTTGGCTCAGTGTCAATATGATTGTTATAATTCAGTTGAAAATCAGAGTGGCAATAACAGGGACAAACTAAGAGTGATGTCTTTCATTACAGGTACATTGTAACAATGCCTTCAATAGTTCATTAGAATCAGAATCTTTGGAGAAGATGAGCTTTAAGAGAATACAAAGGGATATTCTGTTGTAGTATTGGAGTTGCAAAAGTAATACAGCACAAGATATTTTCATTCTGTTTTTACTCAATGATGCCATATATATTGTAAATTAAACTGCATCCATAAAAATTACAACTTAAATATGCAGAAAATGCACTGTCAGTGTTTCTATTGAATGATCCAGAGCTGAGGAGACATGTGCTGTTACAGGTGTTGGTGTCATTTGAAGATGTGGCTGTGGACTTTACCCAGGAAGAATGGCAGAGAATGGACAATTCTCAGAGAACCCTGTACAGGGAGGTGATGCTTGAGACCTATAACAATCTGCTGTCTGTGGGTGAGTGAAGTTCTGTCATGCCTTACAGAACACTTCTGTATAGTTTTCTAATGAAAGAAGAGTTTATAATCTGCAATAGTTGGTAGGACTAGTGGTGATTTTGCAAAGTCTACATTATTTTACATTAACAGGGTACTGCATGACAAAGCCTGACGTGATCTTCAAGTTGGAACAAGAATCAGCACCATGGACAGTGGGAACATCTGTCAACCAGGGACTTCCAGGTAGGTCAGCACATAGTAGGCAGGGTGGTTGGTACTTCTCCCAGTACATGTTGACTGGAATTCTCTCTGATTTTTGTTTTAAAAATTTCTTTCTAAAGAAAAGCAGATGGGTCACAGGCATTCTAGAGTCTCCATGTGTAGGTTTATTCCAGCAGTGCCTTTCAAAATTTGCTACCATGTAACTTTAAATCTAGAGCTATATATTGGTCTTTCCATGATGGCAAGCACTTGAGTCATCATCTGCCACCTTCCAAGATACATTTTCATGCAGTTGTATTTGAAGCAGAGTAGCCAATACAAGACAAACTGGCATTGATAAAGGATGTAAGATGCCCAGGCCTTAGTTTGAATTTCTGTGCCACATTTTCTGTCATACTACCCAGCCAATTAAAATACAGAATTCCAAGTAATTGAATTGTTTATTTGTAAAAAAAAAATAGTTTTATATTAATGCATTGATAAACAACATGTCATGCATAATATAATGCTCATAAATATCCACATTGTACTAATATTAAAATCTACTCTATCTAGAATGGCAACAAACCTCATTGGCTTCACTTGAGCATTGCAAAAGAAACAGATGTGATTCATGGATATGGTTACTCTTTTCCTCATTTCAGATTGCTACAGAATGAATGAGCTACTAGGAGCTAACCAGAAAATTCAAGAAATAATCTTCAGGCAAGTTGTAATCACAGAAATTATGCAATAGCTCCAAATAGTAGCATGCCACAAAAATGCTCAATATTAGCTCTGGTCATAATTGAAATGCGATTTTAATGGGAAATTATACAAAAGGAAAAAAAAAGTGAGAAATATGTTTTATTTGTTTCTTTTTTTTTCCTTTTTTTCATTTGCAGACAAGTTTTATTTGCAAAGTGACCAGGTGAATGTCAAAAGCATAGAAATTGAATAGCATTTTTTGATAGAACCAGGAGATGAGGTGACTCTTGAATGGAGAGAGGGAAAGAACCACCATTTTTCAGAAGGGTCTTAGGTTTTTAAGTGTTCAGTGGCCCTTCCTTGTCTGGACAGGAACCTGTGGGTAAGACATTTCCCATCTGTATATTCTCAACAAGCCAGGACATAGCTGCTACTGCAAAAGTCCACATGTACCCCTGCCATTCTATGGCTGTTCAGGTCTCAGAGGTAGGAAGTAGGGCAAATGATAAAAGTGGGATGGGGAAAAAATAAAGTGGTCTTTTCTCAATTCTTCTAGGAAGTGTAGAGGGGGCCATGCAAAGTACCAAAAAGGTACTACTGGATAATTCCATGCCTTATGCCTACTGGAATACTATATTGGCTTTGGTTCACCTCTTGGCTGCCCCATTCAACGTCAGTCTCCTTACTTGTGGCCTGGGATGGCAGTCAAAGACAGCCCAAAACCTTGCGACCCTGCACTTCTATGGGAGACCTAGAAGAGACTTCTGTGTCCTGGCTTTGCATCAGCTGAGCCTGGCCATTGTGGCCAATTTAGGGTGAACCAGTACATTGAAGATCGTTTTTTGTCTCTCCTCTGTTGTATATCTGACTTTCCAGCAAAAACAAATCAATCTTAAAAAATAAAAAGATCAAACCGAAGCAGAATACCTGTGGGTGCCGGGAGGATGACCATCGTGAATCATGAGAAAGTAGCTCAGAACTTGGATACAATGTCAGGAGGTTGGCATTCAGAATCTATGAAGGGAATGTCAAGTCACGCAGAAAAGTAGCCTCTGCCAGGAGCTGTCAATACTCCCTCAGGCGTTTTCCAAGCACAAACACCCAGAGCCTTGCTACCAAAGTGAAAACTGAGGTGAATAGAAAAGTGCAAATAGGTAATTGGTGATCATAGCCTCAAAATCCTGAACTGCTGTGCTTACTATCTCCACCATCTGAAAGTACAGTGCATCTGAAATTTAGCCAGAGCTAGGCAGTGGTGGTGGTGGTGTTGTGGGTGAGTTGCTGGATGGACCCATGTTTATGCACAGTGACGGGGTACTAAGGGTTATTTTTTATAGGTTCAGCCACGATGAAAGGCATACCAACATTATGCAGTCTTCTGTCTGCTGAGTCAAGACACATAGCTCTGGTCTAAGAACCACAATTTTTATCATATATTATGTAAGACAAACAAAAGTTATCAGGAACACTCAGTGGTTCTTTCCTGAGTATACCACAGAAACAAAAATGGAATCAGTTGTAGACAAATGTTTTACCTGCTGAATGACTACTTGCACTTGGAAAGGTGTGAGGGAGATGAGGGGCTTATCAGAAGGAGAGAGGGAGATGCACCATAATGTATTTCATTTTTTATCCCCATAGGGAGCCTAGTGAAATGCCATTTGGGAGGAAGTGTGCTTCTAATATCTCTGAGAACAACCTTCAGAGTGCAGAAAATCTCACTCAGCGGGACAAGATGCACATTTGTCAGCAGTCTTTTGAACACAATGGGAAAGAAAAAACTTTCAACGCAGAGAAGATATTCCTTAAGTGTGAAGAAGTTTATACCAAAAACCCATGTAATAAGCAACCTGTCAACGTGGGTGAAACAATTCAGGTTAAAGAGAAAATATTCCACAACAATCTTTATTTTGGAAAACATCAACAAACACAATCAGGAGAGAAACACCACAAACATTTCAAAAGTGAGAAATCTCTTATGCATAAAACAGATGACAAAGTAAATCAGATGAATCAAAGAGCAAAGAGTTACTATGTATGTGGCTACTGTACAAAATCTTTTAGCTGTAAATCTTGCCTTTCCACCAAACAGAGAACTGACACAGGAGAAAATTTCTATGTGTGCAACGAATGTAAAGAACAGGTTTACCAGAAGTCAGAACCGACAAGAGATCAGATCCTTCATACTGGAGAGAAGCCATATGAATGCAATGAGCTTGGGGAAGCCTTTGACAAGCAATTATCTCTCATTAGACAACAGAGAATTTACGCAAAGCAGAAGATGTACGAATGTAGTGAGTGTGCAAAAGCCTTTAACAATCATTCAAATTTCATTAGACATCAGAGAATCCACACAGGGGAAAAACCGTATGAATGCAGTGAGTGTAAGATAGCTTTTTCTCAGAAGTCAAACCTAAAAATGCATCAGAGAATCCACACAGGGGAAAAACCGTATGAATGCAGTGAGTGTGGGAAAGCTTTTTCTCACAAGTCATCCCTAATCATTCATCAGAGAATCCACACAGGGGAAAAACCTTATGAATGTAGTCAGTGTGGGAAAGCTTTTTCTCACAGGTCATCCCTCATCATTCATCAGAGAATACACACAGGGGAAAAACCGTATGAATGTAGCCAGTGTGGAAAAGCTTTTTCCAATGCTTCATATCTCATTAAACATCGGAAAATCCATACAGGGGAAAAACCATACAGATGTAGTGAATCTGGAATGCCTTTAGAAAGCACTCAAGTCTAATTACACATGTTAGAATCCACACAGGGGAAAACTGTTATGAATATAATGAGTGCAGAAAAGCCCTTACTGACTTGTCAAATCTCATTACACATCAGAGAATACACACTGGACAAAAACCTTCTGAATGTAACCAGTGTGGAAAAGCATTTTCTCAGAAGTCACATCTAATCAAACAAATGAGAATCTACACAGGGGAAATGCCTTATGAATGTAGTGACTGTGGGTCTCAACACATCAGAAAATCGACACAAGGAAAACTGTTATGAATGTAGTGAGTGTCAGAAAGCCTATTACAGTAAGTCACACCTTAGGAGACATCAGAGAACCCATGCAGGATAAGAACCACACAGATGTAGTGAGTGTGGAAAATGCTTTTGCAGGAAGTCAGGTTTCATACCACATCAGAATTCGCACAGAAAACATTGTGAATATAGATAGTGTGCAGATGCCTTTTGGAAGCCATCAGTTTTGATTAGACTCAGATGATTCACAAAGGGAAAACAAACATGAAAGTAGTGAGTATGGAAATGCTGCCCGAAGCATACTTAAACAAGCGTCAGCAAGCCCAGTTAGGGGGAAAGCCCTATGAATATACTGAGTGTGGAAAACCCTTTTCTTCCAGTCAAGTCTCATTTTACATCAGCAAATTCACAAAGATGAAGTCTAATGAATAATCAGTGTGGGAAAATGTTCATAGTATTAATTTCTGAACAAGTGTGGAAAATTTCATACACAAATACATTTTGAGTGCAGTAAAATGCATAAGTGCTTTAATAGTCAGCATGTCTACAGAAAGAAATAAAATATGACTGCCCTGACTGAAAAATCTTTTTTTTTTTTTAAGTCAATCTTCCACAAAGCCATGGAGTTCAAAAATAAAAAAGCATGGAAAGAGACATTGCTTACCATAAACTTGTCATCAAGGTCTGTCAGGGCTTATAAAGTGAATGAAACAAACATTAGCAAGAGTGTAAATAAAAAAACTGTAAATGTGCAATAGATGCTGACAAACTTTGAAACTCTGAATATGTTAAGTGATACACATGAGGAGTGTCACAGTATGTCAGAACACAGACTATGTGATGCTAAATATTAGGATGAAATTTGTGTATGATCTGCCTTTGTTGTGAGGGGGAAATTGTGAATGAGTTCTGCTTTCAGATTTTAATATTTATAATAAATTTTCACTGCCACCATTTGGCATGCATCTAATTGAGCTTTTTTAGAATCTCAAAATTCCTAATCCTACTATAAACTTATATTTGAATCACAGACATGAACTAATGCATGTGATAATTCTGATGATAAAGATCCATCTTTGAAGGATGAATCTTGAGCAGAGTGGAGATTTTTTTGTATCATCTGGACAAACATGGATCATGTTTGGCCACTGTTCTTGAATAGTAAGTGTGGGATATCGCACCTGGATATCTGCCTACTTAGCACACGTGGGAAACCATAGGTACATGGCACATCTTGTCACTGAGGCAAAATCCTGACAGTGTCCTCGGCTAACAAAGGCTAGACCTTGGCCTGTTGATTGGGTATATAACCAGAGTGGTGGGCTACACTCCAATCTCTGTCCTTGGAGGAGCTGTGTTAAAACTCCCTGATAAGCAACTCTAAGAAGATAAATGCAAAACTCATTCTGTTTACCAGTCACATGTAATAAACATGCCCCAAGGAATACCTTTCAGCCCAGGTGTTAGCTTATTTTGGCCTACTTTCATGTGGCCTGCAACATAGTTTCCACCCCTGCATGTGGAATGTGATTTTTGATTTGTTTAGAGGATCCAGAGAGATAGGCCTGCCTATCAGCCTGTTACAGAGTCATTGTTGGGTGGGAGTACTCTTGGGATCATTCTTCTGCATTGTCCCTTTTCTACTCTATATAAGCATATTCCTAATAAGATCTCCCTCACCAGCTATTCTATGGTGGTTCTGCAGGTGAAAAACACCATTGCCTTACTCCTCACTGGTCTTGGGGCCTACTGATTAGGAAAATCATCAAGATGTAACAGTTGTATTCCAGAGACATAGGAGCTGTCTGACATCAGGCTATCAGGACCCCACTAGATATTCCCTCCCCAGGGCTCATGGGTCCAGCACCACTATCCCTCTGACTGGCATGGTTTGACTCACCTCATCATCCCCAGTGTGTGTTGTGCTTGGATGTGTGCAGATTGCCCCCAATTCCACTTCATGCTGCTGTGTGCTGTGGCCTATGCAGGCCCATCATGCCCCTGGCTCAGCACTGTTATGAATTGTCTGTTGTGTCCTGACCCAGCGCTGATTCTACACAACCTCCTGGTTCTCAGATCTGCTAGTGAATGTCATGAATTGACCCATCCTGGCTCCTTTTACAATAAGGTAATCCTAGCTTGAAACACAATGCACAGGTGATTTTCTCACTCAAAATGAATTGGACAGCATGTTGGAGACACCAGCCTTAAATTCCTCACATGGAGTATGTTACTTTCAGGATTTGGGAAGTCTTGTTAGAGTGTGTAACAGTGCATTTTTTTCTTTCTGTGTCTACATCCCATCCCACATGTTAAATAGTGTGTGTTGTTGCAAAAGTCATTGCAACATGTGTGATTAAGCAATTGGTGTACATTTATATCATGTCTCTGTTCTAGTGTTTGTCCTCATTATTAATGAGAAGGTTGAACTTGAAAGTCCCATGGAGCTTTCTGTCTCTTGAGCAGTCCTCTCCCTCGGATGGACATTTTATTTTCATGGGTAAAATGAAGTGTGGATATGAGCTCCAGGATTAAGGACAAATAGTGAAGCCAAGCTGAACTATTTTTCAGTGAATTGAGTAAAGATTTAAGAAAAGTTGGATTCCTGTTGAATTTTTATTTTTTTTTTATTTTATCTTTTTTTTAATTTTATTTTTTTTATTCGAAAGTCAGGTATACAGAGTGGAGGGGAGACAAAAAGGATGAGCTTGCATCCAGTGATTCACTTCCCTAGTGGCTTCAACTACCTGAGCTGAACTTACCTGAAGCCAGCAGCCATGAATTTATTCCAGGTTTCCCATGCATGTGCAGGGTCCCAAAACCTTGGGACATACTCAACTACTTTCCCATGTCACAAGCATGGAGTTGGATAGGAAGCGGGGTCCCGATTAGAACCTTTCCTATATGGATCATAGTGTTTTCAAAGCAAAGACCTTAGCTGTTAGGCTACTGCGCCAGCCCCCTCCCCTTTTGAATTGTCATTTTTTGATTTCACTACCCTCTTCAAGAATATTTGGTGATGTTGCACACAAGCAAATGCCATTCACCTAGCTGTGTTGGCGCTCAGAGCACATAGACACCTTTTGGTTGCCTGCCACAGCATGTGGACTGTCCACAGGTGGTGCATTTTTGGGCACCTGATTGTACAGTCTTTTTTTTGTTGTTAAAGATTTATTTTTATTATTTTTCATTGGAAAGGCAGATATACAGAGAGGAGAGACAGAGAGGAAGATCTTCTGTCCGATGATTCACTCCCCAAGTGAGCACAACGGGCCGATACTATGCCGATCCAAAGCCAGGAGCCTCTTCCGGGTCTCCCACACGGGTGCAGGGTCCCAAAGCTTTGGGCCGTCCTCAACTGCTTTCCCGGGCCACAGGCAGGGAGCTGGAAGGGAAGCGGGGCTGCCGGGATTAGAACCGGCGCCCATATGGGATCCCGGGCGTGCAAGGCGAGGACCTTTAACCACTTGCGCCACCGCGCCGGGCCCGATTGTACAGTCTTGTAGGGAGACTGATGTTGTCAGAGGGGCTTTGTATCTGCATCATGTTAAGATCGGTACAACATGGTGGGTGACAGGCTGGGGCATCTCCATGCTCGGGTCCCTGACTCCAGCAACCTCGTGCATATGGTGAGCTATCCCTGGGCATGCCTGGGTTCCAGCAGATGCTCTCTTTAGGGTGAGTACACCAAGAGGGGAGGTGTCAAGGCCTGGACAGCTCCAGGGCCCACCTGCCACCATCATAGAGAGGGGGATGGGATTGGGGAGGGGCGAGACCATTTGGTGCCAGGCTCTGCCTGCTGACTGCCCAGTGGTAAGGTCTTGGGTTTTGGTTCTTTGAAGCGTTGCTTAGGTAACTCCAGACTGAACCCACTGTGCTTCTGTAATGTGAATCATTCCTAAAGATTCCAAATGACAGAGAAGCTTTTCCTTTGAAGAACTTGTAATCACTGAAAAATGCTGAGCACCAAACATCAGTCCATGCAAGCTAAGACTCAGGGTTTGTCTAGCAGGCTCAATCCTGTCACATGACATGATGATGGATCAGGAGACGGATCACATTAAGCACTGCCATGGCATTAACTAGCACACGAGAGAACCATATTGGTTTGATTCTGTGTGGGGTGTGTAGGCCAAACCCTCTGGAAATACTAGCGCTGCTTGTTAGCTCAAGAGTTGGGGTGGTGATGGACTAAGCTATGTGTGACCAAGAATCCTGCCATCACTCACAAGTGAAGGAACCAACAACAGTCTGGACTGGTCAAGGCAGCTGCACCCGAATGTGCATCCTGAATAGAGTGTGGGGTGGGCCAGGCTGCAACATTCACCAGGTCATACAAAGCCAAATGGAAGGTCAGACTACACTGGACACTGGCAAAGACCCAATGGCATATGTGAGAGCTGGGTCTGGGAGTGGAACAATTGGAGGTACTTGGGAACCTCCCCTGGGGAGTTATAGCTCCTGCTGGTAACATCTGGCCCAGACCTAGCAGTTGGACAAGCTGAGCAAAGTAGCTCCAATGGCTGGCTAATGTGTGAGTTGGTAATGGAATGGAGTTGACCGGGCAGGACTAAGCAAACCTTAGCACACAAGCAAAATTAGATAACAGGATGGAGCACAGGTCATGCCGAGCTAGGCTCTTGCACCTACTGGTCTGCGTGAGCAAGGAACGCTAAGCCACAGTGTCTAAAGCAGGAGTGGGGACAGGTGAGGGGCTATGCCAAGTTGAGTCAGAGAAACGATGGACATGCACACAATTTATGGCTGGGAAGAGGCCTGGTTGGGAAGCTAAGGGGACGCTCTAGCTGGGTTGAGGCTCCCACCCAGGGGTATATGTGCTGGAATGGGGGCTGAGTTCTGATCAGGATACGGTTGTAGTCTCCCTTGAACAAGTGTGGACTGGGACTGGAAGCACCAAGCCAGGTGAGACTCCAACACTATCTGGTGTCCTGGAGGACCAGGGTAGCTGTGGGATGGACTAGGCTAGGTCTCTGCCCCTACTGAGCCATGTGTGAGCTGTTTGTGGATATGGATGAGCCATGGCTTGGCTAACACATCCAATAAAAAGAACCAGAATGTGCTGAAGGCTAGTAAGGAAAAGCCAGTGCTCCTGCTGGGACAAAAGTTGGACTGAGTAGGACTGACTCATGGACCCCTGGTATGCGCAGATTCTGGCATTGAAAGAGGTTCTGATGGAGGAGCCTGGGCAACTCCTCTGGCAGGACACAGACCCTGCAGGTAAGCACAAAAAGCATGATAGGAAACAGCCCAGAACAGGCCATGGGAAATTTCCCACTTGCATACATTTGGCATGGGTCAGTGGCAGACCAGGCTGAATCAGTTCACATCATCCACTGACAAATCCGAGCACCAGAACAAGCCAAGCTCAGTTGCAACAAAAACCAGTGCACATTATGGAATGCAAAGGTGAAGTCAGTTGTACCGGATGTGACTGCAGCGCCCAACTAGCAGGTGAGAGAACCAGGAAGGGAGGGGGTGGAGTCAGCAAGGGAATATAAGGTTGTTCCTCTGCTGGACAGCTACTCCCACTAAAGAGTGTGAGCTGGGATGGGGACAGATCAGACTAAGCATGGCTAAAACACCAGTGTGTCTATTGTGGATTAGATGAGGGAAAAACCAGGCTTGGCTGATTGTTCCTCCTATTGCAAGCATAAATTAGGGTGGGTGAAGGCTGCTTGGGCTTAGCCATAGCATCAGCTGGCACTGGGGGCTAATCTTGTCAAACCACAGAACCACCTGGAGAGTGCATAAACTGGGTGTGGGAGTGGCCTGGGAGGAAAATAGTGAGCTTCTCCCTCTTGAGTTACCACTCTCATGGGAGATCACAAAAACTAGGACAGGGACAGGGGTGGACAGATAGGCACCCAGCAATATCTATGAGGGCTGGCTAGTGGAGCTGGTCAGATGGAACTAAACTTTAATACCCATTGACATGTATGAGAGCCAAATGGGATGTGGGACAGACTGAAATAGTCTGCTGCACATATTGGGAAGCCAGGGTATCAGGCAGGCCTGGTGGGGGTTATTGCAGGTTGCATTGACTGGGTTGGAGTTCCCATTGGTTTATGTGAGGGCTGAGTGCATTCTAGGCAGAGTCAGGCTGGACTGCAACACCCGTTGGTTTCAGTGGAAGACAGCGCTGAAAATAGAACTAACCCAGCTGATCCAGGTGACGGACTGTGCTGGGCCCTGTACTTGGTAGTACATACAAGAATCTAGTCTGGGAACACCTCAAAGTTTCTTTGTGGATCTCCCCAATTGAACTGCCAAACTCAGACCCTAACCAAGAAAAGGCAGAGAACAAGTCAATCAACCACCTCAACTACATGTTGGCAGTGAAAAACTGGGAAATGAAGACTCTAAGATGGACTATGTCAATCGGTGGATTTTTTTAACCACCTCATCATGCTTGGAGTGGCAAGACTGGCAGCAATTCATAACGGGTCGAATATCAAAACCAGTTGAGCAAGACCCTTGGAGCATGGCCCACATCATGGACCTGGGGTTGGAGGGAGACTGGGTGGGCAAGTTGGTGAAATCCCCATGTCCATGAATTAATCAGGAAAGTGGATTAAGGAGAAGAGTGGGAGGGAGGACCACTGAGGGGATCTTTTGAAGATAAGGAATGACTTCTGAGGAACTTTTACCGACTAAGCCACTGTACTTTCAGGTAAACAAGGGACTGGGATCAAATCATTTGGAGGAGGGAAGCTGGCAGACCACTAAGGATAAGACTAATGCACCAGCTCATGGGAGAGACCTGAGTTAGGCTAATTAGCTTGATTCACCACCAACTACCACTCACTAGTGCAACTAAAGCTAGCAATGGGGGCCTACCTGTCAGGGCTTCCACTGGCATGTGCTGGAGCCAGGTTAGAAAACAAATTAGGCTGGACTAGGACATATCACACTTCCAAATTTACATGAGCCAGGATGAGACAAGATTCAGCAGAGCTAGGCTGCAGCACTCACCAGCAGAAGTTGAGACTGGGGGAGGGCAAGGCCAAGCCAGGATGCAGCATCTGATGGCACAGACTAAGACAGGAGATAGGCTATGCTGAGCTGAGTCACAGCAACAACTGTCACGCACAAGATTAGTGGCTGGGGACAGGTGTAGTTGTTGATTTAAACAAATTGTTATATTGGTTGTGGTTCCCTCTGGTAACACAAAAGCTGAGATGGGACTGTTATCTGGACGAGACATGATTGCAGTGTCACTTGGCATGGGTATGGACTTGGGCAGAGGAGTACCATGCTGGACTAGATTCCAACACCCACCGGTGTTTGAGAAAATCAGGATTGGTGTAGGATGGGTTGGGTTAAGTCTCAACACCTGCTGAACCTCATGAGAGCTGTGTCTGGGTGTGGATCAGGTGTGTCTGGGTTTTAGTACACAAAACTAAGACCAGAATATCTATTGGAACATTGAGAAAGGCCATTATTTCTACCAGGAAAGAAGGTGGACTAAGTTAGTCTGTGTCAAGGACCTGCCAGTATTGTTGTGTGAGATGATCTACTGGAAAGATACCTGATAGAACAGTTTTGGGAAGTCTTCTGTCAGGATGCATTTGGTGTTGTTGAGTGTAAGAACCAAGTTTGGGAGCAACCCAGAACAAGCATGTTATGGTACTCACCAGCACATGTGTGGATCAGGTCTGGGATCAGATCATGCTGGGCCAGTTCATAACACCTCCAAGAGGAAGTAAGAACAACAAAGGGGTGCAGGAGAAACTGGTCAGGCCCCAACACTATCGTGTCCATGTTAAGGTTGGGATTGGGGAATGGCTAGGCTGGGTTTTGTAGTGGCACCCATCATCAGGAGTCAGAACTGTGGGTAAATTCGGCCAGGACAGGCTACAGCACCTGCTGGCAAATGATCAGTTGAAGAATCTCATGCCAGACTTGACCACAGCACCTGTTATTACAAGTGAGAATTGTAGGGTGGCTGGTGGGAAGTTCCTGCTGGCCCAAATGCTGTAACTGGTGAGTGTAAGTACTGGAACCAGGAACAGGCCAGTCTGGACAGTGCTGCAATCCCTTTCAGCC
This sequence comes from Ochotona curzoniae, assembly GCF_017591425.1. NCBI lineage: Eukaryota > Metazoa > Chordata > Mammalia > Lagomorpha > Ochotonidae > Ochotona > Ochotona curzoniae. The sequence goes on from NW_024465639.1 coordinate 29,323, forward strand.
TCCACATGACCTGAGTAGGGGAGAGTCAAGCTGGCCTCTATCCACTGGTGCAGGTATGAGCCAGAGTAAGTGCTGATTTGGCTTTATCTTAGCATCCAAAAGCACGTTCTGGAACAGAGGGCATGTATGTCAGGCAAGATTGCAGAACCAGTTCTGGCACAGCAGTGTAGTTGCTAATGTCCTTGCTTTACAGTCACTGTATTCTGTATCAGCACCAGTTCATGTCCTGGCCATTTCACTTCCAATTAAGGTCCCTGGTTGTGGCCTGGTAATACAGCCAGGGATAGCCAAAAGTCTGGGGACCCTGCAGCTGAATGGGAGACCTGGTAGAACCTCCTGGCTTCAGGTCGGCTCCACACAGGCCATTGTGACTTTTAGGGGGTGAATCAGTGGATGAAATATCTCCCTATCTGTCCTCCTCTCTATATATCTGACATTCAAAACAAAAATAAAAACAAATGAACTTAAAACAAGCAAAAAAAAAATCAGCAAATGGAGCTTTCCTAGCACCTCTTTTAATGTACAACAGCAACAAAAATGTAGAACCAACCAATGCGTGCAAAATCCATGGCTGGAATTAGGCTTGTGGGGAATCTGTAGGCATCACTCAGATGGGCTGTATTGCCCATTGGTGGGCATGAGAATCAATACTTGTGGTTGACCTGACTAGACAGGCATTGGTATTTATCAGCATGAGTGCGGGCTTTTTAGCAGGGTCAGTTGGGTTGGTCTGGGTTCCAATACTCATATAAGTGTATAACTGAATGGGATGTGGTGAAGGCTGCACCAGCTGGATGTACATAACAGCATTGTGAAGTCTCAGGCCTGGGACAGGCCTGGGAGGTGTTAGTGGCTGCCACGCTGACTTGGCTGCATTTCCTGCTGATGAATGTGAGGATTAATTCTGTTGCGGGCAGCATTGGGTTGGGCTGCAAGATCAGTTGGTTTACATGAGAGCTTGGTTAGAGATAGAACTGAACCAGAAATTGCAACTACCATTGTGTGTGTGTAGGCTAACATCTGTGATGGACAGAACTGGACCATGAACTGGTCAGCTCTGTACACAACAGTCAGGTCTGGGATCACATCAGGTGAAGCTTCTTTGGGAATCTCTCCAACAGAACTCCTGGACGCTGAATTCCAACCTTGGAGAAAATCACAGGACCAGTGAGCTGACTCTGGAATTCAAGTATCAGGACTGGGCTTCCTCCGTGGCTAAGATGGAGCAATAGTGGCCATGTCGATGTATGTGGAGCATATGGTAGTACAATTGGGAATGAGCTAAGTTTGTGGGGCCAAGGGAATGGAGAGTCTGTGGTAAGAAGGCAGGAAGGAGCTGCAGTTGAAGCTGGTGTAGGAAGAGGTTCATGGCCTGACGGCTAAAGTCCTCAACTTGAACATGCTGGGATCCTATATGAGTGCCAATTCTAATCCAGCAGCTCCATTTCCCATCCAGCTCCCTGCATGTGGTCTGGGAAAGCAGTTGAGGACCGCCCAATGCTTTGGGACCCTGAACCTGTGTAGGAGACCTGCAAGAAATGCCTGGCTCCTGGCTCCAGATCGACACAGCACCAGCCATTGCAGTCACTTGGGGAGTGAATCATCAGACGGAAGATCTTCCCCTCTGTCTCTGTGTATATATCTGACTTTGTAATAAAAATAAATAAATCTTTAAATAAAAAAGGAATAGAAGTTTAGAGTGACAGGCACATGTTTTGCACAGTCTTGTGCTAAAATAATTTTCTATGAAAATAAAAAATAGTAACTAGAGGAGCAATGGAACACTAAGTGACTTGTGCTGAGTGGGTTTCGTGACTGGCTGTCAAGGAGTTGGCTTGTTGACAAGGTCACCGTGTGCCTGCAGAACCACACTAGAGATAAGATGGGGGGAGGAAATTTAATCAGAGAGATGCAAGGGCTGAATGTGAGAGACAGGGGAGGAGCAGGATGCACAGTGTGTCACTCCAGGAACCAGTGGACCAGTGCTTCTCTTCTTTTCAGGTGAGATTGGGTGCATTCAGGGTGGTATGGCCATAGACAGTCCTCTTCTTTTCAAGGTCTTAGGCAATAGCTAGTTTTATATGTAGCTGAATATATATGTTTGTATATACATATGTATATACATACATATATATGCATATATATATACCACACCTTATGTAGCAAGAACTGAATGGAAAGCTTCAATTTAGGAAGAAGTCTGTGTATGTCAGGCTGGCTTCCAGGGGAAGAATGGAATGGTCTTTGGTGGGGTTCTGAAAATATCAGTGATGGAGAACTGAAGGACCTGGGGCACCTGTCCTGGAATATGTTGATTTGTTGATGTCTTCATACTTTGTGTACCTGTTACATCGTAATCACTGGAATCTCTTCAACATCACCTTCAGAATCTTGTGCTTCTATAACAGAGTTTCCCTGTCCTGTCTGTGTGTCCCAGGCTGTTTTGTGCCTTCACACCTTTATTCATGCTTGTGCTTGGGCTTCCTTTTTCTTTGCTTGTTTTTCTTGGAACAAGCATCTCTTTCCATGCTCTTCACCTGATTAACATCAAACTGTATCTGAACCTTACTTTATGGTCATATCCTTTTCTGTTCTTTAAGATTTATTTATTTATTTATTTATTTATTTATTTTGGAAAGGTAGATAAACAGAGAGAAGGAGATACGGAGGAAAAGGTCTTCCCTCAGCTGGTTCACTCCCCTGTGGTCACAACGAAGCAAGGTGCCAGGAGCTTTCATGCAGATCTGCCACACAGCTGCAGGGCCTACCCAAGGCTTTGGGCCTTCCTTGTCTGCTTTCCCAAGCCAAGGCCAGCTAGCTGTTTGGGAAGTTAAGCAGCTGGGATTAAGTCGTGCCCATATGGGCTCACAGCACGTGCAAAGTAAAAACTTAAGCCACTATGCTTTTGTGATGAGTCCCAAGGCCATATTTTTGAGGGAAAATTTTCTTTTTCATTAACTCTATTCATTCTTGCTACTAGTTGGTTGAATTGAAATGCAAGGAATAGCCATCTGGGTTTTCCTAATTATAGATTATTCAAAAAGCAGTATCATTAAATGAACTCTAGTTTCATGTGGTCAGTCTTTCTAGAGCTCTGAGGAGCCAGAAAGTCCCATCCCCATGGCCGAGCATTTAACCCTCCCCTTTCTCAGGTTCCTTGTTTGTCCTATAACCAGATGGCTTCCTTTCTTTCCTACAGCAAACCTAAAGTGTAGTCGGGATATAACATCTAACAACTTTGAAATACAGTGCAGCGTAAGATTATCAGCATATCAGAGATTCTTTCTTTTTTTGACTTTTCTTCCGTGTGTATTTTGTTGTTGCTAATGTTTGCTTTTCTGTAAAATGCCCCAGTTCTTCTATACCTTATAAACATAATTTATACTGAGGGATAGATGGGGGAGGGGGGCTGGGCAGGGAGGACTGATCAGGGACAGGAAAGCTCCTCTTGGTGCCCCCTGGGGTGGCCCAGCCAGGGTCTTCAGGGGACATTGCGTTGGTCAGGCAGCTGCTCCCCAAAGTGATGTCCAGGCTGCCGGTTCCTCCAGCGCTTGCCTCCAAAATCCCCTCTGGGATCACAGGCCAACTGAGTATACTACCCCACGGTCAGACCACCTACATAGCTGCCATTTATAAAGTCCCCTCTTCAGCAGCCAGCCTGGGCTAAGGGCACCTCCTTGCTGCAGCTGCCGACCCCAGGAGTGCAGGAAGAGAGCAGGCAGAGGTGGGGTCCAGTGCGTTCAGCCAGTGGTGAGGCCAAAGCTGCACTGCAACTTGTTCTTGTGCTGTTTCAGGAAGGCGCCCAGGGCCAGTGTCAGGGGCAATGGCGGGAGCTTCTTTTCCAGTGTGGCACCCACGATTCGGTTGCTGCTCACGGAGCCTCGGAAGACCAGGCCTTGGGCAGGTCCAGCTGGTATCCGAAGGAGACACCGGTTTCCTGCAGCTGTGGGCTGGCTTCAAACTCCACGCCCACCTGCAGCTGCTCGCTGGTTTTGTGGAATTGTGTTGTGTGCATGCCTGCCTGGTCCAGTGTGACTGTTGCCAAACAGTTATTCAGTGTGTATTTGCCGACCAGGGACATGATGGTGCCCCCCTCCCAAAGCTGCCTGTGGTAAACCAGTTCTCTGCCCAGGGCCAAAATCAGCGTGATGCTCTGCGGGTAGTGGGCACCGTGGATTCCTGAGACCGCCAAGACATCAGGGGGTACCTAAGGTCATACTCTGGTGGATTCAGACCCCCCGGTATTCCCCGTCTAATTGTCAATTCACAAACTTGGAGTGCTGGGTCTGGATGACCAACTTGGACCTGAGCCCCGGGCCCATCTGATGGATGACCTGAGCGTTGAGGCTGCCACTGTTGCCCATGTACCCTACTAGCACGGGGAACGCCTCCGTGGGCTCAGCTGCTTGGTCCCTGCGTACATGACCCCGAAGTGGCAGTTGCACTCCCCAAGTGTACTGAGAGCGACTGTGTGATTGACCTGGAAGTAGTTACCCAAACCTTTGTTGACTGAGCTTGACCCTCCAATCTGAATTGGAAACAGCTCATTGCACTTCCGGTGGCACTCTTTTAACATGCCGGGGTTGGGCAGGCAGCCGCAGGACCTGTCATCCTCAGCCCCAGGGTAGTGAGCTGGTGGCCAACACGTTGCCCATGGCGGCCTGCAAGGGGCGAGGGCAGACATCAGGGCTCAGCAGTCGGCCACATGCTCATTGACAGCTCAGCGCTCACCCCGTGTACACAATCATAGAAATTCTTTAAAAGTTTAACAAAATACCATATGTCAATTTTTGGATATTTACATTGGCTAGAATGTAGAGAGTAGCTTGATGAATGGAGGCAGGAAGTTCATTTCTTTCCTCTTCATATTCTTTAGTTGTGCATCCAACCACACACCCATTTATCCATCCAGTGTTTCTTCTATCTTCTTTGAAAATGTGCAGTTTTAAAAACAAACTCTAAAATCATGGTTGTAGTTTTAAATCCTATCCTAGCGTCCTGGCACAATAGCCTAGCAGCTAATGTCCTGGTCTTGATTGCACCAGGATCTCATGTGGGCATTGATTCTAATCCCAGGAGCCTCACTTCCTATCCAGCTAACTGCTTGTGGCCTGGGGTAGCAGTGGAGGAAGGCACAAACACATGGGACCCTGCACCCATGTGGGAGACCTGGAAGAAGCTCCTGGCTTCTGGCTTTGGATCAGCTTAGCTCCAGACATTGCAGCTGGTTGGTGAATGAATCAAGGGACAGAAGATATTCCTCTCTGTCTCTCCTCCTCTCTGTATTGCTATCTGCTTTTCCAAAATAAACAAACAAATAAGTAAATCCCACCATGTCACTCACACTGTTGACTAAAATCTCTCAATAATATAATTTAGTGATGTGAAAATAAGACACATATTCAAATTAATAAAGTGTTTGGAGAGGGTAAAGGCAATAATGCTTAATTACATGCTTAGCATCATGCCAATAGCTCAGAAACACTCAATAACTTGAAGCTATTTTTATAACTATTAACAGGTTAAAAGTTCAGTTTGGAGACCTGTGCTAATAATCCCTAGGAGATGAAACCGTGTGAGACCATTGCTTCCACATTCTCTCTCTCTTTCTCTCTCTTTCTCTCTCTCTCCATTTAAGTTAAAAGTGTAATTTACTGAAAGATATGTATCTTCACATAGGACAATAGCAAATAATCCAATAAAAGTTTAAATGAATGTAGATACTAGCCATAGATTTATGAAGTCACTGCTTTTTCATACACTGAATCCAATATTTTACATAGGACATTCATTCTTAAGGCAGAAAATGTGAATTTCTCATGGAATGACTTAGTTTTGACATCCAAGGGTCAAACTGGGAGTAGACTCAGGCAGACAGATTTTTTGCTAATGAGGATTTATCTGTGATGACAACTTCAAGAATCTTAGAGTATGCTGTGTAAGATACATATGTTTGGAAGAATATAAAAGATGGAATTTTTAAGGCATAATAGAATTTCCAAACAAAAGTCAATGAGACTAGCCATTCTCTTATGAGGTCAAACTACTTCCATAATAAAATAATCACCCTAAGCAAACACTTTCTGATATGGGACATAAAGGGCATGAAATATCAAAAAATAATCTTTTGGGGATATGATAGGTTAAGTTTCAAGGTCTAGTATAAAAGGTAGCCTGGGGCCTGGTGCAATAGCATAGCAGCTAAAGTGCTTGCCTTAAAATTGCCAGGATTCCATATGGACACCAGTTCTAATCCTGGCTGCTTCACTTCCCATCCAGCTCTCTGCTTGTGGCCTGGGAATGTAGTCGAGGATGCCCCAAAGCTTTGGGACCCTACACCCATGCGGGAGACCCAGAGGAAGTTCCTGGCTACTGGCATCAGATTGACTCAGCTCCAGCCATTGTGGGCACTTGGGAAGTGAGCCATAGGACAGAAGATCTTCCTCTCTATCTCTCCTCCTCTCTGTCTCTCTACCTTTCCAGCAAAAATAAACAATTTTTTTTTAATGTAGCCTTATAGTTAAAAGCAGTTGAATATCTACTCACACTGCTACTCAAAAGGCTACACTTGGGATATTCTACCCCATCAGCAGGGAAGAAAGAAGTGTGGATACAATTGAAGCTCCTCCATGCAAACATGTGCAAAAAACACTTGTCAGGGGCCCGGCGCGGTGGCACAAGTGGTTAAGGTCCTCGCCTTGCACGCCCGGGATCCCATATGGGCGCCGGTTCTAATCCCAGCAGCCCTGCTTCCCTTCCAGCTCCCTGCCTGTGGCCTGGGAAAGCAGTCAAGGACGGCCCAAAGCTTTGGGACCCTCCACCCGCATGGGAGACCGGGAAGAGGCTCCTGGCTTTGGATCGGCATAGTATTGGCCGTTGCACTCACTTGGGGAGTGAATCATCGGACAGAAGATCTTCCTCTCTGTCTCTCCTCTCTGTATATCTGCCTTTCCAATAAAAAAATAATAAAAATAAATCTTTAAAAAAAGACAAAAAACAAAAACACTTGTCAGTTACTGTAAGAACATCTTTAACAAAGAACAAATGAAGTATAGAATCTGTGGCACCTAAGCCACGCAGGCTACCCTAGCCTGCCTGTGTGGATGGACACTGGGGTGAAAGCAATCATTCTGCGTGCACCTCAGGAATGTGCTACTCTGAGGGGACAAAGTGCCTGGGGCACCAGGCTCAGGCTGCCAAGCTGTGCCCCCTCACCTCTGGCCGGTATGGTTCTCATCATCCTGGTGCCCACAATGTTAGGAAAATAAACAGACCTAACACACTCCATGAGCAGGGAACAAGGACTCTGACCACATGCATGAAAGATGCCTATTAAGTTTGCCATGGCTCTGGCAATTGTCAGAAGTGTGCCATGATCACCTGCCTAATTTTTGAAGACATGAAAAGTTTTATCTTTGTACTGTGGCAGGAGTCTACATAAGATTTATAAACAGTGATACAAAATACTGTAAATATAATTTAACAGAACTTGCGTAAAATGGAAATAAGTCCAAATTTACAAGTGGGTAAAAAACAAGCTAAAACAGACGTCAGCTTCATACAGAGATCTCCCTCCTGTGCCAAGTGTTTTATTATTATTATTATTATTATTATTATTACAAACATAATCCTGAGCTGAAAAACCAGGATTTGGGGACGAGCTACCTTTGCATATAAAATATCCAAAGGACACTTACTCTGCTAACTTCTCTAGAGATATTCATTTGCCAGAGACAGTTCTGAAGGTGTGACTTTGGAGGCAATCATAGTTTAGTGTGGAGCCCAGGTCTGGGGCCTTCTGCATTGCTGGCCACAGAAGCAGCTGCTTCAGTATCCTCTGCCCTTCTAGTTCATCCTGCAGCTCCTGGCTGACACTGCACTGCAGGGCTGCCGGTGTGAGACACCCCTTTGGGAGGCAACTCTGTAGACAGGATATGCAGGAGCTGAAGTAGGCAAGCTGATTAATCCAGCAAGAACTCTCTTTCATGCAAAGATTCTCTGCCAGTTTTACTATTCTAGGGATCTTAGGATAAATTCCACAACAGTGTAATACTGGAGTCAAGAGGGCTCAGGCCTTCTTGTCTGCCTCTGAAGGCTAACTAGGTAATTTCTGTGGTACTAAGCTATCCGAGAGACTAGGGGTGCTTGACAGTCTTATGAGCATACGAATTATCTGAAGGAGCTGGGTAAAATGAGGATTCAGATTCAATTCATCTCTGGTGGGGCAGAGATAATAGCATATCACAAATTCCTAGATGCTGCTAGTCCATGACACAGACCTTGAACCCCAATAAAGCTAAAGAGAAGTGATTGCAGTTTTATGCATCAAATCACAAACATTGCCTTTCTATTCTTTTCCAAGTTCCTCTACATTTTTTTTTCTATATCATCTTCTAGGAAGTCAGTGCTTCCTAAAACAACAGCTTTAAATGTAAATGATTCTCCTAGTTCAGAAGCATTTCCTGGTGAAATTTCAAATATTACATAAAAAGGGTAAGGCTGACCAACATAAACAAATTCTCTACTGAAAACTTCGATTCCTCCATGAAAAACTCTAATTCCAATAGATGAGGTGTATTCGTTCATCCAATACATGTGGTACAAGTTGAGCACCACTAACTGGTTAGCTGCCTTCCTACTTCTCCATGCCACTGCTGCCACCACCTCGTCTACCCCCCCATGGCGTGCTTCAGGGAGCCTGGGCTGGGTGCTAAAATCTTAGCCAGGGTGGGAAAACCAGGCAACCGCGTCGCTCCATGGGCACCACTGACAGAAGCCTGTGCGGAGCAAGGACAGTCCTGTGATAGGCCCCACTCGGGCACAGGTGCTTCTCCTCAGCAGCGCACACGTGGGCAAGATCTGCATTCCCTTTTTTCCTTCCTGTATGTTGGGAAGGGGTGAGAAAAGGGTAGTAACCATACCCAGTCTCTCAACCACCCCACTAATCTGGGATGGGGAACCAACATCCAATATCCAACCAGGGTCCCAATGTCACATACTGTGAGGATTCTGCCCAAATAATTTTGATAGTTATGAAGTATTCTCAATCTTGCCAATTCAAGGGTGAGGAAACACTTTCAATGTCCATTCAATGACATAGTCAACCTTCCACTCCTCATTCATCCAGATATTTGCTGTCATCATTTGCCTGGAGTAGTTGTCCATTTTGTTCTGTTCTTCCTCTGCTATGGACCCGGATGCCATCTCTAGGCCCAATGTGACTCAGTACCTGCTGTCCACTCCTCCATCTTTTCCAGTGAGGAGTAATAGTTCTCATAGGTGGGTACAAGGACCTGGGCACGAATGGACCCCTTGCCCAGGACTCATGAACACAACACCCACTGGAATGGGATTGACATTGGTGTCCACCCCCATGGGCAGCGGCAGAGCTGGAGTGGCTGTGCAGGCACATGTGAAGGCTTTGGCCCATCCAAAGCACTCAGCAGGCTGCCTGTCAGATCTCAGAAAAGGGTTGGTTGAGAGTTCATATTGCATTTTGACTTACAGTTAGAACAGCAGCTTTGCTTATGACACCAAACCACTTGCCCCACACTTATCTGTTTCAAAACTTTTAATGCTTAGAATTTTGTATTAAGGCACTTGTGGAAAAATTCAGAATCAACTAGCATGTATAAGAACAAATAATGACTTCAAGACAAGGCAGACCTAGAATTGATTAGCTGGGCCATTTGCCAGCTGTATGATCCTGGTGTGTTAGTTGAACTCTCCAAATCCCATAGTTGTGTCTGAAATATTTCTGACAAGTAAGCACCTGGTAGATGTTAGCTATATCTGCACTTTCTCTAAGCAAAGCTGTGTCTGATATGCTTTAGAAATGGACCATTCTTATTATCCACTTTCATGTAGCCCTTGAACCTTCTTACCCTAATTAACTATGTAAAGAATGTCAAAATAAAATTTTATAAAAATTAAAAAAAAAGAAAGAAATGGACCATTCTTTCATGCTGAAACTTATGCAGCTTGAAAGGGTACATAATACAACAGGTAAACCCATTTCAGATGCCCACATCTCACAGTGAAATGCCTCCTCATGTTGAAGTCTCCTCAATTTAAGTGCAGGCTGATTGTGACATATAATAGTGAGAAGACAAAGACTCTGTCATTAGAAAGAACACAGTGAGGCTACTTTTGCCACTTGTGGACCTTAAGTAAGTGAGTTAACTTCTTTGTACCCATTTGCTCAGCTGCAAATAGGAATAACAGTAATCACTATGTATACAAGAGGGGCAGGTGGGACAGCATATGATCCCTTCATTATATTATCTGATGTACAGCAGCATTTTTCTAAATTGAGTTCTGTTCTACCAGGGTTGTAATTTAAATTGGAATCTTAAACTGGAAGATGAAGCCAGTGAAACATTATGTAGCTTTGCAGCACTCTGAAGGGCTTTTCTGACTCTGATTGGACTCATCTCCCCATCATCTTTATCACATATCAGCACATGGTCATTCCTGAGAGGTTTCAAACTAATTGTGACTTCTCATCTCTTGTTCAAGTTTTCTAGAATGCTAGTCATCATTGCTGAAGGTGCGTACTAGATATGATTTCAATTAAAAAACAAACAAAATAAACTTGAGCCTACACATGCTGACCACCATCATCATGGGTCCTACACATGCTTCAGAAGAAGGCCTGTCCCGGTCAGCTCTACCCTTTTGCTGAAAGATCACCAGCCACAAAGGGCATGATTCACAAATGGGCCTAATGCTGATGGACCTGAACACAACCTTACACACACCATTTTGCAGTGGATAGTAAGATCTGAAGAATTTTTAAACCTAAAGATGTGTTCCTGGTCTTCCTGAGGATGTCTACCAGTATTAAGAAACAGTTGTTATTTGAAACCATATTGACAGGAACAGAAAGAATATGGGTGCTCAATGCCACCTGAGTCTGAATAGAAAACTGATTTTAAGAACTGGCTGGATAACATTTGTGATACATGTCAATTTTCTCCTAAAAGTTGGAGCTGTAAGTCATCAACAACCTTTGTCCTGGTGGCAAGATTTTCTCAATATATCCTTGCATGGAAATTATTGTTTAACTAAAGAAAAAAAATACATTTTCCTCTCTGCTACTTATGATACATATTAGCATTTTATGTGAATTTTATTTCAACTTGAAATTTTCTGAATTTTTTGTTGCATTTAGTCTTTTAAAAATTTATTTTAATTTTTATTGTAATGCAAGATATATAGAGAGGAGGAGAGACAGGGAAAAATCTTCCATCCATTGATTCACTCCCCAAGTGGTTGCAATGTCTGGAACTCTGCCAATCTGAAGCCAGGAGCCTGGAACTTCTTCTGGATCTCTCACACCTGTGCCAGTTCCCAAGGCTTTGGGCCATCCTTGACTGCTTTCCCAGGCCATAAACAGGGAGCTAGATGGGAAGCAGGGTGCCAGGATTAGAACCGATGCCCATATGAGATACTGGTATGTTCCAGGCAAGGAATTTAACCACTAGGCTACTGTGCCAGGTCCTCATTGCATTTAGTTTTAAGCTCTTTAATTTGTATTTACCAAAGCCAGAGATTCTTGTGGATAATGATTAGTTCAATGTTGAATATATTCTGTTACACTCACTCCCAGGTCTGCAAGCACATCAATGACCTTTATGAAGTCCTGCAGGATGGCACAGACCTGGTCTCTCTGCGCGAGGCCCTTTTGGGTGTGAAGCTGGTGAGCTTCCCTATCCTCCTGATGAGTGATCTAACAAGTTCATGTAACTGGCCCAGCAGCCCATCTTGTTGAGTGCTGGGGCAAGGAGTGGCCAACATTGCCAGCTCTTCCAGCTTGTTGTGAGGGGGATGCTTTGGGAGGGAGTAGAAAAGATAGCTCGTGGGCTTTATTCTAATTCATACATAGAGTTTACAAGGGATATAATTTTAGGTTGTATAATACATATTCTATTATCTTCACGAAATCAGGAATCTCATTTTCCCCTAATTCATGTGTTTTTGTTTCAACACGGAGTTAGAAAGATAAAAATGCATTAATAGAGAGTTCATTCTTCCATGGGTTCCCTCCAAATGGCTACAAATGCTGGGGCTATGCCAGACTGAAGCTCAGAGCCTGAATTGAATGTGAAGCAGGTTGGACTCAAACAGACTCTCATGGGACATTTTAGTTTAACAATTAGCAGCTTTGCCAACTGCACCACAGTGCCTGTTCCCCACTGCTTATTGTTAGTCATTCTTTACTCCTAGATTGTAGTGTTTCAGGAACATTAGATTGATATTTAAATATTTGTAAATAAGTTGAGTTCTTTTAACCATATTTTTATTTCTCATCTCTGTGGATTCCTCCCATTTCCCATTTGGTATGAATTTTTGCTATTTCTCTTTATTGGAAATTCGGGTATATGGAGGGGAGGAGAGACAGAGAGGAAAATCTTCCACTGGTTGGCTCACTATCCAAGTGGTCACAATGGCCAGAGCTAAGCCAATCAGAAGGCAGGAGCCAGCAGATTCTTCAGGGTTTCCAAATGCATGAAGGGTCCCAAGGCTTTGGGCTGTCCTTTATTGCTTTCTTGGACACAGGCATGGAGCTGGATGTGAATCAGGGTCCCTGGGTAGAACCAGTGTCCATATAGTTTACCGGTGCATGCAAGGCAAGGACTTCAGCCGCTAGGCTACCACACTGGCCTGGTTATACATATTTGAAATTCTTGGCTGATTTTCAGCTAGGGACCTGAAACTTACATTTAAAAGCTCATGGGTCTGGAGTTTCCCTTCTCACTTCCAATGGTCTTGCAGATTTGGGGAATGCTGAAATTGATGTCTGAGCCTAGACAGGTTTTTGCAAGACATGTGGCCTCCTTGCATGTGCCTGCCTCCTCCAGAAATGCACTTGCCATTGCTTGGAGAAAGCTCACATATCTAATGGCCAATCCTGTCTGAGACCACAGACTCTCAGACTGGTTTATTTTTGTTTGTTTGCTTGTTTCTTATTGTTTTTTTTAAAGATTTATATTATTTATTTATTGGAAAGTCAGATATACATAGAGGAGGAGAAACAGAGAGGAAGATCTTTCGTCTGATGATTCACTCCCCAAGTGATCGCAATGGCAGATGCTATGCAGATCCAAAGCCAGGATCCAGGAACTTCTTCTGGGTATCTCATACGGGTGCAGGGTCCATTTGAGCAGGACCCTAGGAGCATGCCCCACATCAGTGACCTGGGGTGGGTGGGAGAATGGGTGGAGCTTCTCCCTTAATATCCCCCTTTACATCACATACATGAAAAAAATAATATGGAAATGATGGTCTTACCCACTTTCATGTAGCCTTTGAACCTTTTTATCCTAATTAACTATGTAAAGACCATAAAAATAATATATAATTAAAATTTTTAAAAACCCTAATTGTGCCTCTTGTCAGTATGTGATGCTGCAGTAAGCAATTCTCTTTATCTAAAGAAGATTCACACCAAAAGAATAATGTTTGAATGTATCGAATCCCCTTGTGACTTTGAGACACGTGGCTTTCTAGTTGTCTTGCTGTCTTGTGTGATTCTAGACGACAGAATTTAGGGAAGGTTAAATGAACAATGTGACAGTTAATTGCTCAGAGCTTCACAGTCCAAACTAGCTGGCACTTCCACACCACCTGTTTGGCCACTAGAGCCCCACCACAAAAAATATTGTTTGTTTTCAAAATAGCCTGTTGTTTCCAAACTCACTGCCTGAAGTTTCTCTGGCCTTAGTTAATGCAATGTGTAGTAGGATAGAGATTTAACTTGCGTGTTTTCAGCCATTTCTTTTTCTTGGAAGGTGCACTAGAAGTAAAGATCAGAGTGTAAGAGGAACATTCTCTATGTACACGCCAATTATAGCCCAGAATCTTTTGGCAGAAAGCGATTAGGCCATATCCCTAGTTCTTCTCATTTCCTTGATTTCTCTTCAAATTGCCTTTGTATCCACCATCCTTTTGTGTGTGTGTGTGTTTGATTAATAGGCATAGTTACAGACCAGGTGTGATACAAAGAGAACAAGGACTTTAAACCCATTAGTCGCTTCCACAAACTGTTGCATTAGCTGGGGCTGAGCCAAAAACTTATTCCAGGTCTCCCATGTAGGATCAGGATCCAGATGCTTGAATTATCTTCCACTGCTTTCCCAGGTGCTGTAGAAGATAGCAGAATAGGAAGACAAACAGCCGGGTTTTGAACTAGTGCCTATGTGTGACACACTGTGTCACTGTACTGGAACTGTATTTCAAATACAATATTTTCTTTTAAAATATATTCTACCAAGGGTCATTTGGACATTTGTATGATTCAGAGGTCATAGAAGATCAAGAACATAAGAATTACCCTGGGTCCAGCGTGATAGCCTACTGGCTAAATTCTTACCTTGCATTCATGGGGTTTCCATAAGGCAGCCAATTCATACCTCTGATGCTCCATTTCCCTTTCAACTTTCTGCTTGGGGCCTAGGGAAGCAGTCCCCCCAAGGCTTAGGATCCTACATCCACATGGGATACCTGGGATACCTGGAAAAAACTCCTGGCTTCAGATTTGCTCAGATCTGGTTATTTTGGCTCTTTGGAGAGTGGATCAGTGGAAGGACAAAATCTTTTCTTACAGTATCTCCTTCTCTCTGTATACCTGCCTTTCCAATAAATAATACTAACACTACTAACAGTGATGCAGCATTTTTGAAAGAGCCTACTATTGAGTTATTGAACCTCAAGTCCATCCTGCAGTTGCTCTAGCAGGAGCATCACAAATGGTTTCACAGGCTCACACAACATCTGGACCAGGCATTCCCCATCCCTCTTCTAAGCCAAATTCATTATCAATTTAGCTAAATCATCATTTTTCAAAAAAATGTCCTCTAATATTTGGCTTAAAGTATCATGTTGTTCAGACAGGGATTGACACTATGTAAGATTATCCAGTCACGGATATGCTGTGGTTCCCAGAGACATGCCTCTGTCCCCATTGCTAAACATGGCAAACTACAATGTGCGAGCACCCACAGCACCATTGATTTACAATGGTAAAGCAAAACTTAATAACTGAAAAACACTAACGTTCTACTCAATTCCCATGTGAGATTTGCAAGCAAACTGACCATACTTTTTTTGCTAAGATTTATTTATTTTTATTGGAATATCAGATTTAGAGAGGGAAGGAGGGACAGAAAAACCTTCCATCTGCTGCTTCACTCACCAAGTGGACACAACAGGCAGCACTCAGCTGATCCAAAGCAAGTAGCCCTGAGATTTTTTCAGGTTGCCCACAATGGGGCTTTTGGATATGAGTTGCTGCTTTCCCAGGCCACAGGCAGGGAGCTGTAGGGAAGTGGAAGAAGCAGGACATGAATCGGCTGTCATGTGGATTCCAGTGAATGCAAAATGAGGACTTTAACCACTAGGCTACTGCACTGGATCTTGAACATATTCTAAAGAGAGTGGTGTTTCAATCCTAATTGTGGTAAAACTAACTGGAACAAATGGAAAACAAGCAGAAGAAAAATGAAGGAAGTAGTATTTCCTACAGAAACTATCTGGCCAATGTATGATACAAAATTACTGAGCCTTGGACAGGCACCAAAAGCACTGGGATTCTGTCCTTAGGGTTATATGATGCCCAGGACTGGGAGAGGGTAGAAAATAACTCTCTTTGGAGTATGTGTGTTAAACACTCCTATACCTCCAAGCTTTGGTTTGAATTGTGTACTTCATGCAGAACTGAAATAAAAGATAATTTTCCTGTAATACCAAGCTTCCTTTTAAGTAGGTTACATCTTAATTTTTATCTCTCATTTAATGTTTTTTTCTGTATATTGATTATATTTTCACCATGTATTTTTCAAAAGCAAACTTCACCATGACATGATAATCAAGCTCTCTCTTCAGTTGAACAAAAGGTAAAAAATCCTTAATGTGCATGTGGAAATATTAAGTGACCTACAATGTACCCCCAATCAAACTCATAGGTGACCTCTTAGAGGAAACACTAGAGGACAGAAGAGAATGGAATGACATATTCCAGATTCTAAGTGAAACTTTTTCAGCCCAGAATGTATGCTACAAAGCTATCTTTGTCTTTGAAAATGAAATAAATTTCTTTATCTGGACAATAAGATGCTGGAATCTATGCTTGCAATGAAGGAATCTTGACTGAGTTTGAACTATAATACTGTGCCAAGGTGTAGAAATCCACCGTGGGAGGAGGGTATGGGGAGGGATTGGGGAAATCCCAGAGCCTATGGAAGAGTGTCACATAGTGCAATGTAATTAATATATATATATATGTATATATATATATATATATGTATATGTATAAAGAAAATGATATAAAATTCTTCCACAATAAAGAAAAACTCCAAGAATGTGCCTCTTCTGCCCTACAAATGATACTCAAAGATATTCTCATGAGAGAAAAAAAGGAATAGAAAGTAAAACAAAACAAAAAAGTAAAGGCAAATGTGGAGAACATCCCAGTAAAATGCTAACAGAAGACTTAATCAAAGAAAAATAAAATGACAGGACAAAACTACCACCTGTCCATAACAACTTTGAAAGCAATGGCTTACACTCATCAGTCAAACACCATAGATTAGAAAACTGGAACAAAAAACAAAATCCACCTATCTGCTGTGTACAGGAGACACATCTCCCCAACAAATAACAGAGGAAAGAGAAAGTGGAAGAATGGTAAATGATATTCCAAGCAAATTATAAGAAAAAAAACTTGTGGAGGTTGTCATTCTTATAACAGAAAGAAACAGACTTTAATGTGAAAAACATTAATAGAGATGGAGAAGGACAC
Organism: Ochotona curzoniae; assembly: GCF_017591425.1. Taxonomy (NCBI): domain Eukaryota; kingdom Metazoa; phylum Chordata; class Mammalia; order Lagomorpha; family Ochotonidae; genus Ochotona; species Ochotona curzoniae. The sequence continues at coordinate 46,124 of NW_024465639.1, forward strand.
CACATTGAATCAAGAAGCAATTAATAATCTAAATAGAACCAGAACATGCAATGAGATTGAGTTAATAATTGCCTCTCCCACCTCTTGCAAACAAGAAATGTACTGGACCAGATGGCTTCGCTGCTGAATTCTACCAAATGTTTCAAGAGAAAATTAGCCCAATCTCCACAAGGTTTTCTAAACAACAGAAAGGGCGGCAATCCTTCCAAACTCTTTCTATGAAGCCAATATACCCTTAATACCAAAGCCAGATAGAGGCACAACAGAAAAGAGAACTACAGACTGATATCCTTGATGAACATAGATGCAAAGATCCTCAACAAAATATTAACCAATAGGATCCAACTATACATGAGACAAATTATTCCCCCAGACCAGTGGTCTGCAGGAACCAGGCATGCAGGAACGGTTGAACATTCACAAATCAATAAATGTGATACATCACATTAATGGAATGAAAAATAAAAACTCTATGGCCATCTCAATAGATGCAGAGAATGCATTTGACAAAATCAAACACCACTTCCTGTTTAAAACCCTAAACAAATAGGCCTAGAAGGAACATTCTACAAAACAATCAAAGCAATTTATAAAAAACCCAACGCCAGCATCATTCTAATTGGGAAAGGTTGGAAGTCTTTCCACTAAAAGCTGGAACTAGACATGGATACCCACTGTCACCACTACTCTTCCATATAGTATTGGAAGTCGTTGACAGAGCTATTAGGCAAGAAAAATCAATTAAAAGAATACAATTTGGAAATGAGGAATTGAAATTACCTCTATTTGCAGATGAAATGATTCTCTACCTAGGATAACAAAAACACTCAGTCAAGAGACTATTGGAACTCATAACAATCTTTGGCAGACTAGAAGGATACAAAATTAATTAAAACAAGTCAATGGCACTAGTGTATACAAATAATTCCATTGCCAAGAAATTGTAAGTACAGTCCCCTTTATAATAACAGAAAGGAATCTTAAATACCTAGGAATTAAGCTAACAAAATATGTGGAAGACGTCTATGATGAAAACTTATAGTTTAAAAAGGAATTAGAAGAAGATACTAAAAAATGGAGAAACCTACCATGTTCCTTCATTGGCACGATAAGCATAATCAAAATGACCATATTACCAAAAGTAATATACAAGTTCAATGCAATCCGAATCACAATCCAAACAGCATTCTTCTCAGAAATAGAAAAGATGATACAAAAATTTATCTGGAATTGCAAGAGACCACAAATAGCCAAAGCTATGCCAAAGAATAAAAAGCAAGCTGGAAAAATCAAAATTCCAGAGCTCAAGACATGCTACAGAGCAGTGTTCATAAAAAAAAAAAAAATCTGATAGATCAGTGGAACAGAGCAGAAATACCAGAAGGGAACCCACACATGTATAGCCATCTAATATTTGACCAAAAAACTGAAAACACACCAGAGAAAAATCCTGGTCTATTCAACAAATGCTGCTTGGACAACTGGATAGCAGCTTGCAGATTTAAGAAGCAAGACCTGCACCTGTCACAGGATACAAAAATCAGCTCTAAGTGATTCAAGGACCTAATTTTTTTTAAGATTTATTTTTTAATTTTTCTTACAAAGTCAGATATACTGAGAGGAGAAGAGACAGAGAAGAAGATCTCTTCGATGATTCTCTCCCCAAGTGAGTGCAATGGCCTATATTATGCCAATCTGAAGCCAGGAGCATGGAACTCTTCCAGTTCTCCCATGCGGGTGCAGGGTCCCAAAGCATTGGGCCACCCTCAACTGCTTTCCCAGGCCACAAGCAGGGAGCTGGATGGGAAGTGGAGCTACAAGGATTAGAACCAGTGCCCATATGGGATTCTGGCGTGTTCAAGGCGATGACTTTAGCCACTAGGCCATGGCTCCGGGCCTCTCAAGGACCTAATTCTACATCCAGGAATCATGAAACTATTAAAGGAAAGCATCAGAATCACTGTCCAATAAATTGGAATTGGAAGACTAGTTAGAAAAGACCCCAAAAGCACAAGTGGGACTACATCAATCTAAAAAGCTTCTGTAAGGCAAAGAAAACAATTGACAAAGTGAAGAAGCAATCAACAGAATGGAAGAAAATTTTTGCACACTGCACAATGATAGGAGACTAATATCCAGGATTTACACACAGCTTCAGAAGCCCAGGGACAGTGAAAGAAAAACAAACAAACAAAAAGAAAAACCAAAACAAAACAAAACAAAAACCCTGTAAGAATGGGCAATGGAAAGGAACAGACTATTTTTTCAGACAGAAAAGTTTATTTGTGAAGGGACCAGGTGAGCAGGGAAGGCAGAGGGAAGGAGAAGCACCTCCGGGGAGAAGGCTAGGAGGTGGGGTGCCTCTCAAAAGAGGAGGGAGAGAGTGTCACCTGACATTTTTCAAAAGAACACATTCAAATGGCTAAGAGACATATAAGAAGATACTCAGGCTTGCTTGCCTTCAGGGATATATAAAAGAAAACCACACTGGGGAGCCCTCTAACTTCAGTGAGACTTACCTTCACTCAAACTCAACAAACAATATTTGCTTGTGTAAATGTGGTGAGAAAGGTACCCTTGTTCAAATTCATACCTTATTTCAAGGCTTTCATTTGTGGGATGTATAGTGATGGAGACTACCATATCCAGATGTGGAGATTCAGTGCAGTATGCATCCCTACTTCCTGATCAAAGATGGACACTCAGTGAAACTTGGAAATCTGTAGATGATGGGATGTTTGACTATCTGACATTTTCTGTACCAGCAATGTTGGGGCACACTTAAATAGCAGACTGATTTAATCATGAATCCTTATTGTAGCACTTGGGGTAAAACTGTCCGGGAATGGGCCCGGCACAATGGCACAGTGGTTAAGGTCCTTGCCTTGCATGCCTGGCATCCCGTATGGGCGCCGGTTCTTATAACAGCAGCCCTGCTTCCCTTCCAGCTCCCTGCTTGTGGCCCGGGAAAGCAGTTGAGGATGGCCCAAGGCTTTGGGACCCTGCACCCACATGGGAGACCCACAAGAGGCTCCTGGCTTCGGATCGGCATAACATCGGACATTGCGCTCACTTGAGGAGTGAATCATCAGACGGAAGATCTTTCTCTCTGTCCCTCCTCCTCTGTGTATATCTGTCTTTCCAATAAAAATTTAAAAAAATGAATCTTTAAAACTGTCCAGGATTGGGAGCTTGGGTGGGGAGGCATGTTGAAAGAAATTCAACTCTTTAAGAAATTTTACCATAAAATTCAAAAATTCAAAATATAAATTAAAAGAAAACTATAAAAAATAATTTTAGGACTAGATGTGGTGGCCTAGCAACTTAAGTCCTTGCCTTAAAGGCACCGGGATCTGATATAGACATTGGTTCTATTCCAAGCAGCCCTGCTTTTCATCAAGGTCCCTGCTTTTCATCTGGGAAATCAGTCGAGGATGGCCCAAAGCCTTGGTAACCTGCACCCGCATAGGAGACCTGGAAGAGGTTCATGGCTCCTGGCTTTGGACTGGCACAGCTTCAGCCATTGCAGTCACTTGGGGGATGGAATCATTAGATGGAAGATCTTCATCTCTGCCTCTCCTACTCTCTATATATCTTACTTTACAATGAAAACCATTACCTTTTTAAAAATACGATCATTTTAATCGCCTTGCTGTGTTAGAAAGAAAGAAAAGTGAAAAGAGACTCTTGAATGGAGAAACCAGGTTCTGGGAACTGAGCCTCATAAAAAAATGCAAAAATGGACCCAACATTGCAAACAGTACGTAAACAAATTATGTGGCTAGCTTAGAATCCTCCCTAAACTCCTTGGCCCAGGTGGCACTCCTACACAGTTGGGGACTTGTACTTTAAATAAGGAGGCCTTTGAATGACTCTGAGAAAAACCTGCTGTTTCTGTGCAAATCCATATGGAATAACTAAACATAGTCTGTCTCTAGACAGAAATCATCTCAACGAAAGAGCAAAGTGAAGAGAAGATCAAAAAAACTGATTTGAGTGTTTCTCCTACTCACCTTGCTCATCACAACTGATTACGGCCTTAAGCTTTGGTTTTGGATTGCTAGTAGGATGTATTGTTAATTGACTGGTTAAATATGTAAAAAAAGAATTAATACTGCTAAATTTATGATCACCAGGTCTCATCATAACTCCAATTCTTTGAATGACAATGTGTCAAAGGTTTGACTCTAGTTACTAGAAAAGGGGCAAATGTGATATCCTCTCACAAAATGGAGTCACTTTTGTTCAGGTCTGCACAAGTTTCCAAACCTGTACTTAATGCTTCGCCACAAGATGCTTTTCCAGTTTCCTGCTTTTTGGGCCAGATCACTAGGCTAACATGCCCTACAGCCCTCAGTTCCAGAAATCAATTTTGTAGGGTTGATTCATTCATTGTTCCTATGGCTGCCTCCTGTGGCTGTCCCAGCCTACCCATTGTCCCCATGGCAGCCTTCTCTGTTGTTGAACCATTGTCTCCATGGCAGTCTCCTGTAGTTGCCCAATTCCTATGGTTCCTATGGCTGTATAAATTTCTTTTTATAAAAACTCCACCAAGTTGCACCTCAGGGTAACTCTTTGAAGGAAAGGAGAACTGAATCCAGCCAATTATTTTACCTGTCTCCTCAATACACTTTGCTGCTTAGCAAAGTAGTTTGGGGTGCACTTCTTTGGGAGAGGCTCAGTTTGGATGCAACAAAATAAGCCTAAAACATAGAACTCAAGTAACACAGGATTACTGAGAGTATTTCCTTTGGGATCAGATGCAGATTGGGTTACATCTTCTCTTGACCAGGCTCCATGTTATACTGTAAATGTGGACATAGAGACAGTCACCAATAGAAAACACAAGATCTGAGACTCCACCTTGTGGCAGCAATATATAAATCAAGAAGCACATAAACCATTCAAGCAGTAAAGGGAAGAGTTTCCTACAAAATCCAAACCCATCTTTCACACATCAGCATTAGGTCCAGATCCCACAAATGGAAAACAACAGCCTAAGAATCTCTTTTGAAACAAAACAAATAAATTAATAACTTCTTGAGTACAGTCCCATAACCATAGAGAAAATACATTAAGTAGAATAAAATTTTTAAACCTTAACCATGTTAATCTCATCCAGGTTGTCACAAATAAGCCTACAACATAAACCACAAGTAACACAGCAAAACCCTGGGATTGGATGCAACAAGGTTGCCTTCTCTCCTGAACAGGATCCAGGTATACAATGGGAATGTGCTGATGGAACCAATCATGAAGCAAAAAACATAAGTTCTAAGTATATTTTTGAAGCATAAACAAAATGATTAATTAATTAAGCAAAGGATATCTTGCACAACCCAAACTATAGAATAACCAATTCACATGATGACTGGATTCAAAGGAGAAAAAATTACAATTTATGGAATAATGCAATGGCACCAACTACAAACACAAAATGCAACTCATTCAAAAAAAAAAAAAAAAGAAGACAGAAGATGGTAGGGCAGGAGAGACTACCAAGGACAACTTACTCAAAGTGAAACACAACAAAATAGCATATATGTATGTAAGATCTGTAAGCCTTCTTTGCAACAAGCATGGAAATAATACCCATGGCATAATGGGTGGAGAGTATGATGAGTATGAAGAGAAGTTCCAAGACAACGGTGTGGAGGATGTTTGTGAAAGTTTGATACAGATAGGATTGTAACCCAGCTGCCACAGGTTTTGTTAAGCTCCAGATCACAGTGACATTATAGGCACTTGCATGGATGAGCTAAACCAACAAGGTGACAGCACAACAACTTCGGTGGGAGATGACCAAGTTAAATGTCAAAGCTCTGAACTCGAGCTGCATTCTCAGCTGTCACTCTTGCTTCAGTCACATAATCCGGTGTGGCTGTCCTGGTGACAGGGAGCATTCTAATTGGCTGCATCCCTGAACTCACAGGGCTCTGTGGCCATATAACGTGTTCAATCAGTAGCTGCCTTGTCATAACAACCCAGAATTATGCAGTCTCAGCATTCTAGAAAAGGCATGGTGAAATAGGCTCCTCATCCTAGTCATACCTTTTTTCAAGGCTTTTCATTTGTGGGATGTATAGTGATAGAATAATAGAGACTACCATATCCAGATGTGGATAGGTGGTGAGTGTCTCAAGCTCTGCTTTTTGTTGTTTTTCTCACCACACATATCGTGACAGGGAGCATGTTTAGCCTCCGTGAAAGTCAACAGATCACGGTGTAAGGGGCTGGGTGTCCCCTAAGTGTGAGTGTGCAAACCTGCTGAAAATGCAGTGAAGCCTATGGCTTTTTTGACACTTGTACTATGAAAGTATTTCACTTTTCCTTCGATGAGGATCTCCAAGGAACCAACTTGATCCTAATTCTCCATTAGAATTTCACATCCAAGCTGAGACTCTCTCCAAGAAGTGCAGCACAGACTACTCCACTAAGCAGCAAAGTTTATTCAGTAGGCAGGTGAACTATCTGAATCACACCAGTAGCCAGAACTACACCAGCAACCAGTTGGGAAGGTACTTTCACTGGGAGCCCAGGACTTGAACCCAAAGAGCTGCCCATCCTGCTGGTCTGTTTGATTTGACTAGCATCAAGACACAGTTGCAGATCCCAGGCATCGGATCGGCATAGCATCAGCCGTTGCGCTCACTTGGGGAGTGAATCATCGGACGGAAGATCTTCCTCTCTGTCTCTCCTCTCTGTATATCTGCCTTTCCAATAAAATAAATAAATGTTTAAAAATAATTTATATATTTTTTAAAGATTTATTTGTATTATTTTTTTATTGGAAAGGCATATGTACAGAGAGGAGGAGAGAAAGAGAGGAAGATCTTCCATCTGAAGAATCACTCCACAAGTGGCCGTTATGGCCGGTGTTGCACTGATCTGAAGCCAGGAGCCAGGAATTTCTTTTCAGGTCTCCCACGAGGGTGCAGGGTCCCCATTCTTTGGGCCATCCTTGAATGCTTTCCCAAGTCACAAGCAGGGAGCTGGATGGGAAGTGGAGCTGCCAAGATCAGATCCATCGCCCTTATGGGATTCCGGCGAATTCAAAGTGAGGACCTTAACCATTACACTATCCTGCCAGGCCTAGATGTAAATTCTTGATAGTGAGAATTCTACTAAATTAGTCTTCCAACGCTTACACATTTGTGAAATACCAGTGTATGCCCAACATTCTGAAGCTCAGATACATGGTGTGTAGAGTAAAAACTGGCTATGTCTGAGGTTTACATTTTGGCATTTAGTAATTCTTAGTACCTGCCATGTAGAGGAGATGCCAGTTCATGCAGTGGAATGGATAAATGAATTATTTCTTTGCTAGAGTCTTTTATTCTATTTGTCTCTGTGCAGAACAATGGACATTTAAAAACAAGAAAGGCAGGAAGAATAGGTGGGTTCCAAAAGCCTGTCTTCCTAAGAGGCAGCAGGCCACATGCTTAGAACCCAGTCATGTGAGTTCTTCATTGTAGAAGCAATCCCTAAGACTTTGGACCTTGGAATAATTCAATTTTCCTTAGCTTCTGCTCAACAAAAGTGATATAGGTGGATACTGCAACAGTGTTTGTGAAGGTGATTATAAGTCAGTTTGCACTTTAAATTCATACATATGAGGAGTCCCCAAAATTTTTGGGAATTGGGCATTATGAAATGCTACATGGATTTCAATTTTTCTAAAAGAGGCATTTGTTCAAAATATAGCTTACATGATTTGAATTTTTAAAAAATTCAAATTTATTTTGTACTTGAAAAGTAGAAGAAAGGATAAAGAAAGTTGTCTTCCATATATTGATTCATTCCCCACAGATCTGCCATGTATGAAGCAGGCCTGATGCAGCACCAAGTTTCAGGAGCTTCTTCTGGGCCTTCCACATGGGTGCAGGGGCCAAGCTCTTGAATATTCTCCACTGCTTTCTCAGGCACCTCAGCGGAGTGCTGCATCAGATGTAGACCATCCAGGACTTGAACCAGTGCTCATATGAGAAGTGGGTGCCACAAGCAACCAACAGCATTATGTGGTGTGCACAGTGCCTGTCCCTGGAAACACAAACAATAAGTTAGTGGTAAAAGGACTTATTGCAAATCAGGTAGCAAGCCAAATATTCTATTAGTGTTATTTAGATAACTCTGTCAATACCCACTGAAATATTTGATGGCATCCCTAATTTATAATTAAAGAAACAGAATTGCCTAGTAAAGTAGAACATTTATTTGTAAAATTATTGTAATAATTTATTTGAAAATTATTGTACATTATAAGAGCTGGGGATTTGAACCTCAGGGTACCTAACTGAAATCTTTGTCCCTCCCTTTGGTTTAGTTTTTCTCTGGAGCAGGAGGAAGTGAAGCCTCACTTATTCTGCACATGCAAAAGTTTTGCAAAGATTGGGTTTATGAAAGCAAACATGCAAAGTCCTATCTGACTTCTTAGAGAAACTTTGTAGCAGCAGCAGTCCTGTTAAGTAGTTGTCTCTTCTCTCCTCAACAAGTTTAAGGAGTTAGGTTTGCTTTTTTTGTTCAGTCCAGGCCTTAGAGTGTGTAGCTTAGTTCATTACAGTTTTCTTCACTGAGGGAGTGGAGCCTGATGCTTACCTAGAGTACAGTGTATTGTAACATTAGATATTTTGCTGATTAAATGATTTGCCACAGTCTGAGATTCTCTCCCATAATCCTCTCCTCTTCCTCCTTGCTGTGGCTTACAATGGCCACAGGATGGCGCTGCATCTTTGCAGTCAGCCTTAAGGAATTAGAGGAGCACACCAGCTGCAGTGGTGAGGCTGGTGCAGGATTAGTGAAGACTCAGAAATGATTGCACAGAAGCTGATGTATCAGCACTTGTGTTAAAGTCTCCAGTCATGGTGGGTAGTGCTGTGCCAGTGCGAGAAGGGCCAACACAGAGCCTGATGGGCCACTTGGTGCTGTCCAGTCTGGATCTCTGTGATGTGCACATCTACAGCAGGGAAGAAATACAAGTAACTGTTCTCGCATTCCACTCGAGCCCTTTGGATCAAAGTGCTTTCTTATCTGTCAAACTGTCTAGTAAATAAATAAGTAAATGTATATATATTTGGGGATTACATATACATAATATAAAATAATATATTTCTATATTAAATAATATATAACAGATATTTTATATAATCCACATAATCTGTATTCATGTTTATATTCAAATCTACAGTATTATATATATTTTTTATATATAGGTTATGTATATAGAGGGAGAATGGGTGTGCATGTACATAAATGTGTCTGTGTGTGTGTGTGTGTTATTGGTCTCCCACAAGGGTGCAAATTTTCAGGGCTTTCACCTCTCCTCTATTGTTTTCCCAGACCACAAACAGGAAGCATGAATGGAAGTGGGGCTGCTGGGACACTAACTGGCATACATGTTGAATCCCAGACAAACCAGACGAGGATTTAGTCTCTAGGCTATTATGCGGGGCCTAAGCTGGTGTCTTTGACTCAGGTTCTTTACTATGTCAATCAGTTTAATGTTTATTCCACCATGACGATTCTCCAGAATCTTAACTTTCATTTTATCTTTTGTTTTTAAACTGCATTAGGAATTTTTACAACCACTTTCTCATTGTTAATGATGTTAAGGGCCTCAATACTTTGCTGTACACCTCCAAGGTTTTGAAACTGTTGATAATCATTTGGTTACCCCTGAGTGTTCTCACTCTCTCACTCTCTCTTTCTCTCTCTTCTTCTCTTTCTCTATGTCTCTTCTCTTTCTCATTTCACACACACACACACACACACACACACACACACACACACTACCATTAGGCTCTCATTCCATTGAAGTGATGTAGCCAAAGGAACCTTGGGAAAAGTTGGCACCACGCTGTTAGTATTTTCTGACCCTCAAACTGCTTATGTCTTACCCATCATCCAATATTTCAATTCAGTAAGAATATACAGTGGCTGGCATCATGGCATAATGTGTAAGGCACCATTTGCAGCACCAGTGTTCTATATGAGATGCTCCACTTATGATTCAGCTCCCTGCTAAGGTATTGGGATAGCAGCACATCATGGCTCAAGGGAGACCTGGAAGGACCTGTGGACTTCAGGCTTAGGGCCAGCCCAGTTCTAGACATTGTGACAGTATAATGGGGAATGCAACAGGGGATGGAAGATTCTCTCCCTCTGTATGGCTCTCTTTGTAACTTGATTTCAAATTAAATACTTTTTTTTTTAATCTCGAATAGTTTTGGAGAATTTTTGTTTCACCCAATCCTGCAGTAAACAAACTCAATGCAAATTATTTGGGCCTTGCCCAATGACTCAGTGACCAAATCTTTACCTCGCATGAACTGGTATCCCATAGGAGTGCCAGTATATGTCCTGTTTGCTTCACTTTCCTTCCAGCTCCTAGACTGTTGCTTGGGAAAGCAGAAGAGGAGGGCCGAAATCCTTGGTGGACTGCAGCCACAGGGGTGTTGCCGAGAAGGCTCCTGGCTTTCGATCAGCTCAGCTCCAGCCACTGTGGCCACCTGGGGAGTGAGCCAGTGGATGGAAGACCTTTTTCTCTGTTTCTTTTCCTCTCTGTATATTTCTGAAAAAGATATTTTATTCACTGGTTCACCACCAAGTGACCACAATGTTTGGAGCAGAGCTGATCTGAAGTCAAGAGCCAATTCTTACTGGAAGTGAGATGTATAGAGAGGAAGAGAGACAGAGAAAAACATCTACCATCCACTGATCCACTCCCAAAGCAGCCACAAAGGCAGGAACTGAGCTGATCCAAAGCCAGGAGCCTTAACTTTTTTCAGGTCTCCCAACTGGGTGCAGGATCCCAAGGCTTTGTGCCATCCTTGACTGCTTTCCTAGGCTATGTTGTCAGCTGGTGGGAAAATGGAGCAGCTGTGGCAAGAATTTGTGCCCATATGGGATCCCTGCACATGCAAGGCCAGGACTTTAGCCACTAGGCTTCCATGCAGGGCTCTAAACAGTAAATCTTGAAGAAAAAGAAAATTAATTATTTGAGGAAGCACACATAGAAGTGGTCCACTGCAAGTTAGAAAGTGCCCTGATTGTGTTTTGGGAGATGTCAGCTCATTCTTACCTCCCAGATAAGAGACTAGAAAATTTTACACCAATAGTTCTCAAAGTTTCCCTTACATTGAAAAAATAATAAATTGAATTCAAACAAACAAAATCCAAATGCTTTTTGAATTAAGATGTAAAGTGTAATTATTGCAATTTGAGAAACTATAAAAAATGATTTTGAAAAATAACTCATTTTCACTCCACTCAGAAATTGTGCTAGATTTCTGGCACCCTGGTTCAAGCTGATGCCTACAACACGGCCACCCCACATCAGAGCACCGTTTGAGTCCTGGCTGCTCCACTTCCCATTCCAACTCTCTGGTAATACACCTGGGAATTGTCCCTGTATGCACATAAGAGACCTGGATGAAGTACATGGTTCCTAACTCTGGCCTAGCCTTACCTGACTGTTCTGGTCAACCAGGGTGTAAAACCTGTTGATTGAAGTTCTCTTTCCCTCTGTTACTATGATATTCAAATCAATCAATCTTCCATGCCTTCAGTGGAGGATTCCTTGTCCCCTCTAGTGTGGCTTCCAGGAGGGCACAGGTGCCTGACAGCAAGGCCTGAGACAGGCAAAGAGGAGTGCACAGCTGACCCTGGGTCAAACTCTGTGCTGCGTCACAGACAGCTGTGAGATGAAGTCACACTAGAAATAGCTCCAGGAGTCACTCTTGCAACCAATTAGCAGAGTAAGGATGAGAAATCTCCACATCCAGCCATGCACAGAGGCAACAAAGGCAGCGGCAACAGAACAAAACCAGGAGAAACTCCCCAGAGGCAAGCTAGACCCACCTAGTAGATCATAGCAATGATGGGTGGGACATGAGTGGACAGGGAAGAAGGGAAGCGGCTGTGCCCCTAGAAGGGTTCCAGCCCCTGACCCTGGGACATGGGGACTAGAAAAGAATACAACCCTCAACTTGGCCTTGGTGTGAGCAGCAGGGGCATTAGAGATGCACAGTGGTCATATGGTGAGCACACCTGGATCTGGAGCAGCAGGCAGGAGAGCAGCCTGCTGCATACGCCATGTTGCTAGTGAGCCTTCCTGGTCTTGGAGCAATTGGTATGTTGGTAGAATGTCTAGAGGCCCAGGAACTCTGGCCAAGCCTCCTGTGTAAGATCTGGCAACAAGGTGGCCACTTGGAAACAAATGCAGCCACTTTGGTTCAGGCCTACATAAGTTTGCTAACCTGCTCTTTATGCTTTTCCACAAAATGCTTTTCCAGTTTATTTTTTTGGTCACATCATTAGGCTATCATGCCCTGCTAGAGTCGCTAAGTTTGAGGAATCAATAGTGTATGATTGACTCAGTCATTGTTCCTATGGCTGCCTCCTGTGGCTTCCTGAACCTACCCATTGTTACCATGGTGCTCGCCTGTGGTTCCTATAGCCTACCCAGTGACCCCCATGGCAGAATTTTGTGGCTTTCCACTCACCTGGTTCTTATGCCTGAATAACTCACTCTTTCTATTAAAAAAAAATCATTTAACACATACATCAGGGTCATTCTCTGAAGGAAGGATAGCTGACCCCAGCTTTTTAAATAATCTGCCTTCGCAATAAATTTCACTGCTTAGCAGAGTTGTCTGTGCTGCACTTCTTGGGGAGAGGCTTGGGTTGGAGGAAACATTTGGTGCATGGGCTGGGGATTTTTCTCTGCTGCACCAGCCTCTCTCTCACTTGGAAGTGTGAAATGGGAGATTGAATCACTGCAGGAAATGAGCTCGAGGTCCCTTGAGGAGCTGCTGGTCATCTGTCTGGGTGCACCACTGGGACTCAGAGAGCCAAGCTGGACACAGCGCATTAGTCCCAGTCAGGACTCCTGCCAGGACATTGGTAGACTTCTCTGGTCTGGATCAGGAAACTTCAGGTAAGAACTCTACAAATTGTATTGAGTTTAGTTGGCCACCAAGTCATTAGAGCCTTGAGATCTTGACTTGAGTTATGTCCATTTCCTGTCTTCTCTGTGTGTTTTTCTTCTTGTTTAGCTCCGAGGGACAAACAAAATCTATCCCTAGCCCTCTGGAATGGGTGAAACAATACTTTAAGGACTTCAAAGACAAGTAAGCTGAATCCAGAGACTGTTTTTTATTTATTTAGTTAGTTATTTAGTTAGTTAGTTTTTAAAAATATTTTGACAATCTTCACATAGTTAATTAGGGTAAAAAGGTTCAAGGGCTATAGGAGAGTGTGTGAGTCTATTATTTTTCCAATATAGTTTCGTTCATGTTTCAAGGGTGGTATTAAGGGAGAAGGCCCACCCAATTTCCCACTCTACCCAGGTCCCGGATGTAGGGTATGCTTTGAGGTCCTTGCTCAAGTGGATTTGATATTGCAACAGTTATGAATTGCTGCCAATCTTGCCACTCCAAGCACTGTGAGGTCGTTGAAGAATCCATTGATTGACATAGTCCATCACCAAGTCTCTGTTTGCCCTGTATTTCGTTGCAAAGATATAGTTGAGATGGTTCATTGACCTGTTCTGTCTTCTCTCTTTTCTTGGTTAGGGTTCTGATTCCAGCATTTTGATTGGGGAGATCTCAAAAGAAACTTTGGGGTGTTCTCAAACCAGATTCTTGCATGTGCTAGCAATTACAGGGCCCAGCACAGTCCATCACCCTGATCAGCTGGCGGTAGCAATTGATAGGTTGATTCTGTTTTCACTCCCAACTTCCACTGGAACCAGTGGATGTTGCAGTCCAGCCTGGTTCTGCCCAGCACATACTTGGCCCTCGCATAAACAAGTGGGAGCTACAGCCTAGTTGGAGTGACCCACAATAACCCCCACCAGGCCAGCCCATACCCTGGTTTGCCAGTATGTGTAGCAGTAATCCAGTCTGTCCCACATCCCATTCCACCCCAGCCGCAGTCCTAGTTTTATGCCCTCCTGTGGAAGTGGTAACCCAAGAGGGATGAGCCTACTATTTCCCTCCCAGTCCTCTCCCACTTCCGGATTATGCACTCTCCAGGTAGTTCTGTGTTTTGACTTGACAGAACTAGCCCCCAGTGACAGCTTCTGCCAGCTGATACTGTGGCTACACCCAAATAACTCTCACCCACTCTAATTTTGTTTGCACCAGTAGGAATAATCAGCCCAGCCTGGCTTTTCCCTGATCTAGTCCACATGAGGCGCACAGGTGTTATAGCCCTGCCTAGTCTGGTCTGCCCCCACCCCAGCCCACGCTCTCCAGTGGGAGTATCTGTGCAGCAAAGGAGCCCTCCCTTATTCCCCTGCCAGCTCTGCTCACTTCCTTTCTTAATCTCAGGCTGGTTGGGTGCTGCGGTCCCTTCCGGTACAGGCAACTTCACCTTGGCATTTCATATTGTGCACTAGTCTTTGTTGCGACCGAACCTGGCTTTACCCACACTGCTCTGGTGCTTGGATTTGCCAGTGGATGACTTGGACAGATTCAGCCTGGTCTTCCCCCAACCCCTGCCAATTGTATGCCAGTGGGTAACTTTCCAACTTTCCATGGTCTGTTCTGGGCTGTTTCCATTCATGTTTCTTGCGCTTACCTGCCAGGTCTGTGTCCTGCCAGAGGAGTTGCTCAGGCTGCTCTATCAGAACCTCTCCCAATGCCAGGTTTCATGCTTACCAGTGGGTCCATGAGCCAGCCCTACTCAGTCCACTTCCTGTCATAGCAGTAACAGTGGCTTTCCTTTGACTGGCCTTCAACCCAAACTTGTTCTTGCTGTTGCATATTTCAGCCCAGCCATGGTTTGTCCATACCCAAATATGGCTCACATCTGGTTCCGTACGGGGTTGAGACCTTGCCTAGGCCATCACACATCTATCCCTGTTCCTCCAGGACACCAGAGAGAGTTGGGGTCTGGCCTGGCTTGGTGCATCCAATCCCAGTCCACATTTGTGCCAAGGGAGACTACAACCATTTCCAGATCAGAATGCTGCCCCCATTCCAGATCACATGCCCCTTGGTGGGAACCTCAACCCAGCTAGTGTTGTACCCTTCGCTCCCCAACCAGGCCCATACCCAGCCTTAGATCACTTGCATGCCAGTGGTTGCTCTGACTCAGCATGGCACAGCCCTTCACCTGTCCTGACCTCTGCCTTGGACACTGTGACTTGGTGTTCCTGGCTCACGCAGACCAGTAGATTTTTTGAGCCTAGCTCAGCATGACCTATGCTCCGTCCTGGTCTCTAGTTTTGTTTGTGGGCTAATGTTTGCTCAGTCCTGCCCGGTTCACCCTGTTCCATTACCAATTGACACATTTGCCAGCTGTTGGAGCTACTTTTCTCAGCTTGTCCAACCCCCAGGTCTGGACCACATGATCACCAGCAGAAGCTATGACTCGCCAAGGGAGTTTCCCAAGTTCCTCCACTTAATCCCCCACCAGAGCCAGTTCTCATACATGGCAGTGAGTTTAGGCTAGTGCCTGGCACAGTCTGGCCTTCCATTTAGCTCTGTAGGAGCTGGTGAACGTTGCAGCCCAGCCCACCCCACACCCTATTCAGGATGCACATTCAGGTGCTGCTGCCCTGACCAATCCAGACTATTGGGGGTTCTTTTACTTGTGATTGATGGCAGGTTCCTTGGTCACACTAGCTTAGTCCATCACTATCCCAACTCTTGAGTTAACTAGTGGGGCTAGAATTTTCACAGGATGTGGCCCACACATCCCTCACAGAATTTACCCCCCAGTTATGGTTCTTGAGTGCTAGTTAATGTAATGGCTTACTTAATGTGACTTTTCTCCTGATCCATCATCATGTCAGGTAACATGATATAATTCTGCAGGACAAGCCCCAAGCCATAGCTTCTGCGTGGACTGGTATTTGGTGGTCAGTATTGTTCAGTTATTACAAGTTTTACAAAGAAAGAGTTACTGCCAATGGGAATCTTTGCGAATGCTTCACATCCTAGAAGCACAATGGGTTAAACCTGGAGCTAACTAAGCAGCGACTCAAAAAACCAAAACCCCAGAGCTCCCTGGCCAGGTGGCAAGCATGCAGAGCCTGGCACCAAATGGCTCACTGGCAGGCCCTGGGACAGCTCACCACGTGCACATGGTGGCTGTCTTCTGGGATCCAGGCATGAGACGCCCCGTCCTGAGACCCACAGAGACTGTTTTTAAAGACCATCACTTCTGTTCCATCGAGTGGTCATCAATTCAGCGTGATTAGGCTAACCTTCTTATTGAGTTGCACTCATTTGGGAATCTCACCAGTGAATGGAAATTGGCTCTTGCTGATTTAGTTGTTTGGAGTCAGTTCATCTGGGGTTGTCAGAAATCTGGGCGCAATTTCCACAACGAAGTCTCGAGGTGAGATGTCACCTCAGACTTCCAGTTATCTGTCATCAGTATTTAAGAGACATTTTGCTGTTTCTGTGTAGCAGAATCTGTGTTCCCTTTATCTTTGGCACCTGTTTCTCTTTTGTCATCATCTGAGACAAAGTGTATCATCTCTTCCAGCTGACCCTTCCCTTGGCTGTTTTTTCAGGAACTTCAGTGAAGTCAAGCAGTGCACAGGAATTGACTTTACTATTAATGTTTTTGACTTTCAGAAATTTTGTGACTGAGAGTGACTGGCTTGCAATTTGTTGTTGTAAGTATGTTTTGTTCTGAGTTTTATTTTGTCCTGAAATCTGAACATACAACTATGTGAAAGTACGGCTTGTCAGGTTTTAAGTTCTCGTTAGTTTTCTGAATTGTGAGATTGTGGTGGTGACTGTCTTAATGTCTGCCTTTTTGTTCAAAACATTCAGTTCAACACTTCTGGTACCAAAGTAGCAACTCTAGTCTGAGCTCTGTTCCAATAGTCTCCTAAGGTATATGTGCATTTGGCAAAATAAAAGGTTTTGGCTTACAATAACACAGCTTAGCTTCAGCATTTCTTGAGATTAAATGAAAATGGCCTGGTAATGAAACTTAGTTTTATGCCAAATTTTCCAACTAATGTTGGAAAGAAAAAATTCAAAACTGTCAGCACTAAAAGTGTAAATGTGCGTGACTGATGTACATTTCCTAAGTCATCTAAGGCATAGTTAATAGGTACAAATTGGGCAAAGATAAAAGACTACAGTTCTAAATATGATGTTAAATTTTGCATGTTCTTTTATTTAAAATGATTGTTATTCCTCAATAATGAAAAGGGGTCAGAAAAAAAAATGTTGACTTTCTTGTGAAATATTTTTTTCTTGCAAGAGACTGTCCACATTGCCCTGGAATGGAAAAAATTCAAAATATTCACAAATATAAGAAATTAGTCATTATTATGAAAATATCTGAATCAGTTAATACAAATTTATTGTATTATTAAAATTAATTTTTAAAAAACTGTCCAGTTCTAGTTGAGAAAACCTGATTTTTAAAGGAGTAAATGTTGCCTCTGCATATAAACATTTACTTTGAGGTATTTGAGTGGATCACTTTATAAGCATAAATATCTGATATGTAATCTGTAAACTGTAACTGTAATCTATAATCTGATTAAATGGATAAATGTTATTTTGTGCTCCTTTGCATATTTGTTACGTTTGTTTTCTCTGACTTTGGTATTTCCAGATAGGCCTCTGGAGATCTCAAAATGTAAAACAAAATAAGTCAGAATACTGAAAGGGGAAGTCAAGATGGCTGCCGGGGTTAGACGGACATAGCTGAGGTTCCCGGAAAATAGGGACGCGAGTAGGCTGCAGTGAGCCCGAGAGGAAAAGAATCACAGGAAACACTGTGGGAAACTCTCCAGTTCCACCAGGACTGAGAGAAATGGCATACAGTAGAGCAATCACGAAATACTGGGATTGAAAGCGGGAAAGTGGCAGGGAGAGAGCCCTGGACTGCAGACTTATGTGAGTAGCTAGTATAAGCTGTGGTGAATTGTGAATTGTTAAAGAGGGGAAGTGCCTTCCCTTTGGACAAGTGGAAAGTGGCAGAGAGGGAGCCTTAGACTGCAGAAACTTTGGTGGTCTGTTATCGCAATGGAGAACCCGGGTGAATCTCTATAACGGGAAAGTGACTGCACTTGGCAGGAGCCAAAACCAGCCAAGCGGTTGGGAAGCTGTCCTCCCTCAGTGAAAGGCAAACAAAGAGAACCCTCCCCTCCCCCTCCAGCAGGAGGCCAAACCTGGCTAACACAGACTAGCACAATTAGGTTGAGCCACAAGCACAGAGAAGAACAGGTCAGTAGCAGGAGGAACCTGAGACCAAAAAAAAAAAAAAAAACCCAAAAACAAACAACAACAACAACAACAAACAAAAACAAAAAAACAAAGAACCCAAAAACACTAGACCAGCAATACTTCAGGTCACCCACTAGGTGGCAGCAGAAAAGCATGGGATGTAGGAAGAATAATGATCCAGAATAAGGAGCCAGTGCTGCCGCAAAAATTCACCAAAAGGCCCGGTCAGTCACAGAGATCACAGATGAAGAAATTGAAGACGTATCAGACAAGGAGTTCAGAAAAATAATTATGATACTCTTCAGAGACAACGAAAAAGAATGGGAAGACCTTAAGAAATTCAAAAATCACATAATTACAGAAACAAAATTACTCAAAACCAAAATTCAACACCTCAAAAACACAGTTGAAAGCTTATCCAACAGTATTACTGCAACAAAAGATAGGATATCCAAATTGGAAGACTCCCAAAATGAAAGCAGACATATCATTAACCAACTGGAGACAGAATTACACAAGGCATCCAAGACATTCCAAGAGCTGAACAACCACATGAAAAAGTCAAATATCAGAATTATGGGGCTCCCAGAAGGAGTGGTAGAGAGATAGTCATACAACCAGTGCTTGACGAAATTATACAGGAGAACTTCCAAAATGCCTAGAACATGAGCCCAGTCCCAATCCAGGAAGGCCAGAGAACACCCCACAGGATTAACCCAAAAAGATCTTCTCCCAGACAGGTGGTAATCAAGCTCCCTTCCAATGAATACAAAGAAAGAATCCTGAGGCTAGCACAAAGTAAAGATAAGCTTACATGTAGAGGCAGGTCCATCACCACTGACTTCTCAGAACAGACGCTCCAGGCAAGAAGGGAATGGAATAAAATCTTTCAAATACTGAAACAGAACAACTGTCAAACAAGAATATTGTATCCAGCAAAGATCTCATTCATATTCGAGAATGAAATTAAATGCTTCCATAACAAAGAGAAATTAGAAGAATATGCCAGCACAAAACCAGCTCTACAGAATCTCCTCAGAAATGCACTACTTCCAGAGGAAAAAGAACCAAACCACAAGCAAGGATGGCAAGGATGGCAAGTGGGAAGACTACCACATTAAAGCTCATGCAAGGAAAGACACTCAGAAACCAGCATCCTCAGACACACGTGTATGGCAGGACAAAATCACAACCTCTCAATAATAACTCTTAACACAAATGGCCTCAATTCATCAGTCAAAAAACACAGATTAGCAGACTGGATTAACAAACAGGACCCAACTATCTGCTGCCTACAAGAGACGCATCTAAGCAGAAAAGACGCTAAGAAACTGAAAGTGAAGGGATGGAAAAAGATAGTTCATGCCAATGGACAGGGGAAAAAGGCTGGTGTAGCGATTCTAATTTCAGACGAAACAAACTTCAATGTAACAAACATCAAAAAGGACAGGCAAGGGCGGTATATATTGTTGAAAAGCAAGATCCATCAGGAAGAAATTACCCATCTTAACATTTATGCTCCAAATCCAGATGCACCCAGCTATGTGAAACAACTACTTATGGACTTAAAGGGAGATACAGATGAACACATGATAATTCTCAGAGATCTGAATACTACATTAACACCAAGAGATAGATCAATGAGACAAAAGCTCAACAGAGAAGCTACAGAGCTCACACAAACAATAGAACAACTGGACTTGGTAGACATACATAGAACATTTCATGCTAAGGCCGCAGATTATACATTTTTTTCCGCAGTGCATGGCACCTTCTCTAGGATAGACCACGTGATAGGACACAAATCCAGCTTAAATAACTACAAAAACTCAGAATCATACCATGTGTCTTCTCAGACCATCATGGAATAAAACTGGAAATCAACAACTCAGAATGCCCCAGGAAATATGTAAACTCTTGGAGGTTGAACAATATGCTATTAAACGAGCAATGGGTTAGAGAAGAAATCAAAAATGAGATAAAAAAAAATTTATGGAAACCAAAGAAAACTCAGATACAATGGTCCAAAACTTGTGGGACACCGCCAAAGCAGTGTTACGTGGTAAGCTTATTGCAATTAGTGCTCATGTCAAGGCACAAGAAAGAAATCAAATACAGGAATTAAACACGCACCTCCAGGAATTGGATAAACAGCAACAGAATGACCCCACAAACAAGAGGAAACAGGAAATTATCAAAACAAGGGAACAAATAAATCAAATACAAACCAAAAGGACTATACACAAAATCAATGAATCAAAAAGCTGGTTTCTTGAGAAGATAAATAAAATAGACACCCCACTGGCCCGATTAACAAAGAAAAAACGAGAATTAGCAGCATCAAAGATGACAAAGGAAACATAACAACAGACACTGCAACCATTAAGAAAATAATCAGAAATTATTACAAAGAAATGTACTCCAACAAATCAGATAACCATGTGGAAATGGAAAGATTCCTAGACTCCCACCACTTACCAAAATTCACCTCAGAAGCTTCAGAAGGACTGAATAAACCCATAACTGAAGCAAAGATTGAATCAGTGTTTAAGGATCTCTCAACAAAGTAAAGCCCAGGCCCAGATGGCTTTACACTACAGAATTCTACAAAACATTTCAAGCAGAGCTAACCCCAAACTTATACAAGCTTTTCAAAACAATAGAAAAGGAAGCAACCCTTCAAAACTCATTCTATGAAGCCAATATCACTTTAATCCCCAAACCGGATAGAGAATTAACAGAGAAGGAGAATTACAGACCAATCTCCCTGATGGACATGGACACTAAGATTCTCAATAAAATCCTAGCCAATAGAATTAAAAAAAAAAAAAAAAACATCACAGATCATACGCCCAAACCAAGTAAGATTCATCCAGGGAATGCAGGGATGGTTCAACATACAGAAATCCATAAACGTGATACACTCACATCCAAAACCTGAAGAACAAAAACCATATAATAGTATCAATAGATGCAGAAAAAGTCTTCGACAAGATCCAACATAACTTTATGTTAAAAACCCCAACCAAGTTTGACATAGAAGGAACAATCCATAACATAATTAAAGCGATATACAAAAAAGCCAGTGCCAGCATCATACTGAATGGAGAAAAACTGGATCCCTTTTCACTGAGATCCGCTATCCCTGCTGCTATTCAACATAGTCCTAGAAGTGCTTGCAGAGGCCATAAGACAAGACAAAGAAATCAAAGGAATCCAAATGGGAAATGAAGAAGTCAAGCTTTCACTATTTGCAGATGACATGATCCTTGACATAGAAGAACCAAGAGACTCAATACAGAGACTGCTAGAACTTATACAAGAATTTGGAAAAGTGGCAGCATACAAAATTAATGAACAAAAATCAACAGCCATAGTGTACACAAACAGCCCCAAGATGGGAGAAGATCTAACCAGCAAGTTACCATTCAAAATAACAGAGAAAAGCATGATGTATCTAGGAATAAATTTAACCAAAAGCGTAGGAGACCTTTTCAAAGAAATTTACAAAACACTTAAAAAACAAATTGAACAAGACCTCAAAAGATGGAGCAACATCCCATGCTCCTGGATAGGCAAAGTTAATATCATTAAAATGTCTATACTACCAAAAGGAATAAACACTTTCAATGCAATCCCAATCAAATTACCCAAAACATTCTTCATTGAATTGGAAAAAATGATACATAGGTTCATCTGGAAACACAAAAAACCATGAATACAAAAAACCTATTCTGAAGAATAGGAACGTATCAGGGGGAATCACAGTTCCAGACCTCTGGACATACTATAGGGCAGTGGTTATCAAAACAGCCTGGTACTGGCACAAAGATAGAGAAGAGGATCAATGGAACAGAATAGAAACAACAGAAGGAAACCCACATAGATACAGTCAATTAATTTTTGACAAAAAGACAGATGACAACTCAAGCAAATGGGAAGGTCTATTCAACAAATGCTGTTGGGACAACTGGATGATAGCCTGTAGAAACAAGAAGATAGACCCATACCTCTCACCATATACTAAGATCAAATCTAAATGGATAAAAGACTTAAACCTACACTCAGAAACCTTCAAACACTTGGAAGAAAATGTAGGAAACACACTACAAGATTTAGGTGTAGGCCCTGACTTCCTAAAAAGGACTCCAAAGGCAATAGCAATCAAGACCAAAATAAACAAATGGGACTTAATCAAACTGAGAAGCTTTTGTACAGCAAGGGAAACAATCGACAAAGTAAAAAAGCAACCCACAGAATGGGAGATTTTTGCACACTACATAGGTGATAGGGGGCTAATCTCCAGGATATACAAAGAACTACAGAACAACCAAAACACAAAAACAAACAAACTACTCAAGAAATGGACACAGGAAGTGGGCAGACATTTCACAAAAGAACAAACCCAAATGGCAAACAAACATGAAAAAATGCTCAAGTTCCCTGGCAATGAGGGAAATCCAAATGAAGACAACAATGATGTACCACCTAACGCCAGAAAGGATGTCACACATACAAAAAACCACCAACAACACTTGCTTGCGAGGATGAGGGGAAAAGAGAACCCTATTCCACTGTTGGTGGGACTGCAAACTTTACAGCCTCTATGGAAATCAGTATGGAGGATACTGAAACAATTGAAAATCAACATACCATATGACCCAGCAATAGCACTCCAAGGAATATACATAAAACACCTGTTTTATGAGAAACCAAAATGCACCCCTATGTTTATAGCAGCACAATCAGTAATTGCAAAAATATGAAAGCCATCGAAATGCCCATCAACAGAGGACTTGATAAGAAAGCTTTGGTTCATCTACTCCATGGAATACTACTCAGCTATCAAAAAAATGAAATACAGTTCTTTATGGCCAAATGCAACCAATTGGAATCCATTATGCTAAGAGAAATGAATCAATCCCAAAAGGTTAAATACCATATGTTTGCCTTAATTTGAGATGAAAATTTGTTAATCTGAAAAAACCATACCTATGTGTTGTAATATTATTAGAATCTCTGACAACATGTATCCAATGCAATAAGATAATGCGTTGTAACCTATCAAACAACAATTCATGTGAGTCGGAATGCTTACAATCTACATCAAAGAACTGTAAAACCTGAAACACTCTTAATACCCTATGTTACTCCGTAATGGGGAGGGAATGCAGAGAAATCTTTCATCTCGCTAAAAAGGGAGAGGAAGATATGAAATATAGCCTATCAGGATCAAATCTGATAACCCATAGACAACAGACTCGAGTTGGCACTAGACAATAGTAAAGCTACACAGGAATAAGGGGGAATTTGGGAGTGACCCTGAAAGCTTCTTAACAGAAGGTCATGTGTATGGAGCAGCGGGGAGACCACAGAGTGGAGCGGGAGGTCAGGAGGAGGCTCATATCCCAACCCTGATAACTCCCAGATCCTCACCAAGGACCATTAACATGGACACTAAGAACTACATCCCAACCGCTAAGGAGACCATGGGGAATAGGAACGCATTTGGATGTCAAGAACTCTGAGGTCACCCACCACCATCAGGAGCCTCCACATTGGATGGAAGAAGTCCAAACTCTGCAGTGCAGAAACCAGCGTCATCAGAACGATGGCCAGGAGCCCTGAGTGATCTGCAGAAACAGAAGAATAACAAACTTCCTTTGGGATTAGGGAGGCAAGCTCTCTCTGGTCCTTGCCTGGCTCTGGCTCTGGGTCCCCACCCTCCATCATGGTGACCATTAGGATCACTTTAGCAACCCCTCAAAACAAGCAAACAAATATAGAAACATACAAAAAATTCTAGAATGGACACACAACAAGAAAAGCTTAGAATCAGACAGGAAATGGCCATCGTGGACCCAAACATGCCTCACTAGGTGGGACACAAAAATTAGTTACACCTCACTGGGGTATTGGGGATTGCTCTGCACACCCATTCTAAAAAATGTACTGTACCTAAAGTGATAACTGTACGGAATCAGGTTGAATATAAACCAAAATTGAAATGTCTATAAAGAAGTCACAGGATGTACTTAAGAAACTGCATGTTCCTATCAACATATTATTAATCAATACCATGTAAATTAATGCCATAAGGTTGTAATTGTTGATGTTATGTCACGACATTTAATTGATTGGGATGATGCTTTGCTGGCTTTACCAGAGATGGTCTCACCAAGAAATCATTGAACCCACTAGGATAATGAGACACTGGACTTTATGCTTGGTAAATACTTCCAATGAAAGAACCTCAACTGAATTTGAACTGTGGTAACAGAGCAAGATGGAGAAATCAACCATGGGAAGAGGGTTCAGGGAGGGGTGGGGGGAATCAGAGTGCCCATAACACTGTGTTACATAATGCAATGCAATTAATAATTTTTTTTTTAAAAAGTCAGAATACTTTTTTTTTTTTTTAAATGAAGGCATTGGCTGTTTGGATTGTATGCAAAGGATTACCAAGATGTGAAAGTATGCTATGTCATTCAGACTAAAAATAATTTCAATGGTTCTGTTGTAACAATTGTTACCTTACTGAAAAGGAACAAATGTTTTGTAACAAGCCAATTCACTTCTGAGGAGCAAAATTATCTTCTTTTTAAATTTTTTTTTAATTGGAAAGTAAGATATACAGAGAGGAGGAGCAGGAGGAGAGAGAGAGAGAGAGAGAGAGAGAAAGCTCTTCAATCTGATGATTCACTCCCCAAGAGAGCACAGCGGTCGAAGCCAAGATCTAGAAAATTATCCCAGGCCTCCCACATGGATGCAGGGTCCCAAGGCTTCGGGCCATCCTCGACTGCTTTCCCAGCCCAAAAGCAGGGAGCTGGATGGAAAGTGGAGCTGCCGGGATTAGAACCGGAGCCCATATGGGATCCTGGCATGTTCAAGGCGAGGACTTTTGCCACTAAGCCACTCCACCAGGCACAGGAGCAGAATTATTTTCAAAGAAACACTCCAAAGTTAATCCTGCAGCAGAGTAGTGGGCCCACTACTGAACTGGCCTGGCTCCAAGCTGCCCTTGCCATTACCCTCTCGACTGGAAACTAAATGCCAATTGGGGTGATGTGGCTCTTAATAAGTATTGCCAGATTCTTCTGAGAGAGGCCCAAATGGCAGCTAGAAAGTCATCCAAACTTTCCAAGGTAAGAAAGATGCTCAGAGGCCCAATAAACACCCTGTGGTGTTTCTTACGTGTCTCCTAGTGGCATACCACTTTGTACATCCTGATAGATTCTGAGGTGCCTGAGAACAGCTGCACTATAAATGTAGCCTTTGTATTCCAGTTGAACCCTGATGTTTAATATGTTACAAAAGTTAAAAGAATTCAAGAAAAAGCTGTTCTCTGAGTTGATAGAGGTAGCCCAAAAGACCCACCCTTAAAGTAAAACCAGAATAATGAACTTTGGAAAAGGATCTATTGTTCATCCTTTTCCTGTGATGCTGGAGTACACATAGAATCTCCGCCATCTGAGCCAACACATGATTGCCAAGACAGCCTAAATTCTCTCACAGA
Source organism: Ochotona curzoniae (assembly GCF_017591425.1). Lineage (NCBI taxonomy): Eukaryota > Metazoa > Chordata > Mammalia > Lagomorpha > Ochotonidae > Ochotona > Ochotona curzoniae. The sequence continues at coordinate 71,843 of NW_024465639.1, forward strand.
CAGGGGGGCTAACTTGGTGGACATTCCATGGCCTGACCTGGATAAAATCCTGTTTACAGATGGAAGCAGTTACATCATCGACAGGATCAGGTATGTGGTGTAGTGGTCATTTTACATGATCAAATCATATGGGCCCGAGCAATACAACATGAGACAGTTACCCAGAAGGATGAATTAATTGCCCTGACCCAGTTCCTGAGATCAGGCAAAGAAAAAAAGTATAAATAGATATATGGACTGCAGATGTGCCTTTGCCACTGCCCATGTCCATGGGGCAATTTATCAAGAAAGGAGACTTACCAAGCAACAAAAGAAGTTGCATAAACACCAGTGGGGCCCCTTTCAGATGCTCCTATTTCTGCAGGAATGAACACTGCCACAGACTCCCCAGTATGTGAGTGAACAAATGGATCTCAAATGAACTCACAGGACAGAGACTGACTTGAAAGGATGGAGACACATAGCTGATGAAAAATTATATTGCTGGAAGCATCGTAACTGAGTTTGTACAATTACCATTACATCACTGGACTTAAAAAAAGCCTCAACAAAGTCTCACTTCGATGTCACAACTCCATCCAGATAAAACCAGGACCATGAGGTGAGTCAACTCCAGAAACTGGATTACGAGGAAGCCCTCCAGAAAAATAGTGGGAAATTGATTTCACTAAAATTCTACTGGGAAAATATGGCTATCAGTATCTCCTTGAGCTAAGATACCTTCTCTGGATCAGTAGAATCATTCTCCATCAACACAGAAACACCTCAGTAGTAGCCAAGAAGTGAGTTGAAACTGCCCTGCCATTTGCTCTCCCTCTAACCATGGGGTTTGACAATGGCCTGACATTCATCATTCAAATCACACAATTTTTAGCCAAGGCCTTAAATATTAATCTGAATTTACACTGTGCACATATGCCTTAGGGTTCAGAAAATAAAGGATAAATATATGCTTAATGGAAACTTTAACTAAATTAGAATTAGAAACTGGCAAAAGTGAATGAGCCTCCTTCCCCTTTGCCCTCCTGTGAGCCCATTGTATCCCCTATGTACAAGACTGCACTCTGTATGATATCATGTCTGGAAGGCAACCATGTGTAGTCCCGAAGCATAAAGATGAGAAATTGACTGAGTTAAGTAATGATTCCCTCCTGAAGTCATTACAGACTCTATAACTTGTACTTCAACAGACTCACAGCAGCATATCCAGGAACATAAGGAGAGTATCTCACTCCATTTCTTGTGAATTCCAACCTGTGGACTTGGTGTGGATTAAGAAACAAAAGCCTGACACCATTGAGCCACACTGGACTGGACCCCTGCCTGTAATTTTGACTTATACTCCAACTGTAGCAAAATTTGCAGAAAAATGTCACTGGATTCACATCACATAGACTCAATGCTAGAAAAATGGGCTGTAAAGACCACGGATGACCTGCTAAAGATAAGGCTTTCTTGAGAGACTTTCTAATGCTTGCAATTGTGTAAATCCTAACTTATCATTGGGCAAAGAGAATGGGCTCTTCCTGCACCAATTAGTTGTTTATACTTAAGGACTAAGACTTCTATGCCTTTGTGTGGAGCCCTTAAGTGAAATTTACCATGGCTTCCTACTTTCCTCTGCCTTGGCTAGCCCTTTAATATTTTTTTTAATAAAATTTTATTTTGACATTCTTTACATAGTTAATTAGGGTAAGAAGGCTCAACGGCTACAGGAAAGTGGATAATACTAGTGTGTTTTCCATATTGTTACCTTCATGTTTAAAGGGGGGTATTAAGGGAGAAGGCCCACCCAATATCCCACCCTCCCCAGGTCCCGGATGCAGGGCATGCTCTGAGGTTCTTGCTCAAGTGGTTTTTGATATTACAACAGTTATGAATTGCTGTCAATCTTGCCACTCCAAGCACCATGCGGTCTTTGAAAAATCCACTGATTGACATAGTCCACCATAGCGGAGATGGTTGGTTGACCTGTTCTGTCTTCTCTCTTTTCTTCATCAGGGTTCTGAGTCCAGCATTTAATTAGGAAGATCTCCAAAGAAACTTCTTGTATGTGATAATAAGTACAGGCCTGGCACCATCCATCGCTCCAATCAGCTGGTGGTTGCAATTGCTGGAATGGTTCTGTTCTCACTCTGACTTCCACTGGAACCAATGGGTGTTGCAGTCCAGCCTGGTTCTGCCCAGCACATACTTGGCCCTCACATAAACCAGTGGGAGCTGCAGCCTAGTTGGACAGACCCACAATAACCCCCACCAGGCCCACCCCCTACCCTGGTTTGCCAGTAAGTGTAGCAGTAATCCAGTCTGTCCCACACCCCATTCAACCCCAGCCGCTATCTTAGTTTTATGTCCTCCTGTGGAAGTGGTGACCCAAGAGGGATGAGCCCACTATTTCCCTCCCAGTCCTCTCCCACTCCCAGATTCCAGCTAATGCTGCGTCTAAGCCCAAACAACCCTAGGCCCACTTTAATTTTGTTTGCATCAGTAGGAATAATCCGCCCAGCCTGGCTTTTCCCTGATCTAGTCCACATGAGGTGCACAGGTGTGGTAGCTCTGCCTAGTCTGGTCTGCCCCCATCCCAGCTCATGCTCTCCTGTGGGAGTAGCTGTCCAGCAAAGGAACACTCCCTTATTCCCCTACCAGCTCTGCCCACTTCCTTTCTTGATCTCAGGCTGGTTGGGTACTGCGGTCCCTTCCGGTACAGGCAACTTCACCTTGGCATTCCATATTGTGCACTAGTCTTTGTTGCGACCGAACCTGGCCCAACCCACACTGGTGCCTGGATTTGCCAGTGGATGACGTGGACAGCTTCAGCCTGGTCTTGCCCCCATGTCTGCCAATTGTATGCCAGTGTGTAGCTTTCCATGGCCTTTTCTGGGCTGTTACCTATCATGTTGCTTGCGCTTACCTGCCGGGTCTGTGTCCTGCCAGAGGAGTTGCCCAGGCTCCTCCATCAGAACCTCTCCCAATGCCAGGTTTCACGCTTACCAGTGTGTCCATGAGCCAACCCTACTCAGTCCACCTCCTGTCATAGCAGTAACAGTGGCTTTTCCTGACAGGCCTTCCACCCAATCTGGTTTTTGCTGTTGGATGTTCCAGCCCAGCCATGGTTTGTCCATACCCACGTATGGCTCACACATGGCTCAGTAGGGGTTTGAGACCTTGCCTAGTCCATCCCACATCTGCCCTGGTCCTCCAGAACACCAGGGGGAGTCAGGGTCCGGCCCGGTTCTGTGCATCCAATCCCAGTCCACACTTGTGCCAAGGGAGACTACAACTGTTTCCAGATCAGAACACAGCCCCCCTTCCAGGCCACTCACCTCTTGGTGGGAACCTCAGCCCAGCTAGGGTTGCCCCCTTTGCTCCCCAACTGGGCCTGTTCCCAGCCATAGATCACTTGCCTACCAATGGATGTTCTGACTCAGCTTGGCACAGCCCCTCCCCTGTCCCGAACGCTGCCTTAGAGACTATGGCTTAGCGTCCCTAGCTCCCGCAGACCAGTAGGTACAAGAGCCTAGCTCGGCATGACCTCTGCTCCCTCCTTGTTTCTAGTTTTACTTGTGGGCTAAGGTTTGCTCAGTTCTGCCTGATCTACTCTGTTCCATTACCTGCTGACACATTAGCCAGCTGTTGGAGCTACTTTTGCAGGACAAGCCCCGAGCCATAGCTTCTGCATGGACTGGTATTTGGTGCTCAGCATTATTAGTGATTTAAAGTTTTGCAAAGGAAGCGTTACTGCCTGTTTCAGGTCCAAGAAGCACAATGGGTACAACCTGGGGCTAATTAAGCAGAACCTCAAAGAACCAAATCCCCAGAGCTCCCCAGCCGGGCGGCCAGCAGGCGGAGCCTGGTACCAAATGGCGCAATGGCCGCCCGGGGAACAGCTCACCATATGCACATGGCGGCTGTCCGGGACCCAGGCATGAGATGCCCCGTCTTGAGACCCACCAGCAGCTGGGTGGGTCAAACACAGCCTGAGACCCAACCTATTGTACTTTAAACAAGGAGGCCATTGAATGACTCTGAGAAAAACCTGCTGTTTATATGCAAAACACACTGGAATAACTAAAAGTAGTCTCTCTCTAGACAGAAATCACCTCAAAAAAACAACAACAACAACAAAAAAGCAAAGAGAAGATCAAAAAAACTGCTTTGAGTGTTTCTTCTCCTAGTCACCTTGGCTTACCATGGTAATTACAGCCTTATGATTTTGCTCTTAGGATTGCTAGTAGGTTATAGTATAATTAATTGCAGGATAAAATCTATGAAAAAAACATTAATATTGCTAAACTTATGGTCCCCAGGTCTCATCATAACTCCATTTCTGTGAATGACAATGAGTCAAAGGTTTGACTCTAGTCACTAGGAAAGAGTGAGAATGTGAAATCCTGTCACTAAATGGAGTCACTTTGTTTCAGCCCTACATAAGTTTTTTAACCTGCTCTTTTTGTTTCTTCACAAAATGCTTTTCCAGTTTTCTGCTTTTTTGGGTTAGATCACTAGGCCAACATGTCCTGCTAGCCATCTTTAGTTCCAGAAATCTATATTGTATGATTGAATCACTCATTTTTGCCATGGCTGCCTGTTGTCACAACCAATGCCCACCCTTTTTCCCCATGGAAGACCCTGTGATTGCTACAGCCTACATATTGTCCATCCATTGTCCCCATGGCAGCCTCCTGTAGCTGCCCAAATCGCATGGTTCCCATGGCTGTATAACTCTTTCTATAAAATTCACCTAACTCCCACCTTGAAAGGAATGCTGATGGCAGCCAGTCTATTTACCTGTCTGCTCAATAAATTTTGCTGCTGATCAGAGTTGTATGGGTTGCACTTCTTGGCAAAGAGACTCAGTCTAGATGCAACAAAATAAACATATAACATATAACCCTAGTAATGCAGGATTATTGAGAATGTTTTTCCTGGGATTAGATGCAGACTTGGTTGCATCTTGTCACAACCACACTCCATATTACAGTGTAAATGTGGACATGAAGACAGTCAATAAACAGAAAACACAAGGCCTGAGACTCCACCTGAAGCAGCACTAGAGAAATCAATCAACAAGGCAAAGAGTATCCTACAAAATCAAAACAAATCTTCCACAAATTGGCAATTGCAACAGATCCAACAAACGGAAAACAGAAACCTAAGAATGTCTTTTGAACAAAATGCAAATAATGAAATAACTTCTTGAATCCATTTTTACAATCATACCAAAAATACATTGAATAGAATAAAATTTGAAAGCTTGGCGTTGTTAATCTCATCCAGATTGTCACAAATAAGCCTACAACATACAACACAAGTAACATAGCATTATTGAAAATGTTTACAAAGTGATTGCATGCAAATAAGGTTGCCTCTTCTCCTGAACAGGATCCAGGCATGCAGTGCAAATGTCACCATGGAAACAACCAAGAAGCAGAAAACACAAGGCCTAAGTATCTACTAGAAGCATAACTAAATCAATCAGTCAATCTAACAAACAAAAGATATGTAATGAAAAGGATACCTTACATAATCCGAGGCATGAATTAATCAATTCACATGATGACTGGATGAAAAGGAGGAAGAATTACAATTTTTGGAATAACACAATGCACCAGGTGAAAACACAAAATGCTATTCCATTAAAAAGGGGGGAGGTTGTATATAGGCAAGAGACTAGAGGAGTAGGAAAGGAGACTAACTAAAAGTGAAATGCAACCAAAGAAGAAATATGTATGTAAGATCTGTAACATCCATGGCAAAATGAACCAAATGGCTAGAGAACATAAGAAGCGTGGGGGGATGGTTGTGGATGTTTGACACTCATAGGATTGCCTCTCAGCTGCCACAGGTTGCATTAAGCTCCAGATCACAGTGACATCACAGACACTTGCATGGATGAGTTGAACCAACAAGAAGGTGATAGCACACCAACTTTGGTGGGCCATTATCAAGTGAGATGTCAAAGCTCTAAACTTGAGCTGCAGCCTCGGACGTCACTCTTGCTTCAGTCACATAACCCATTGTGCTGTTCTGGTGACAGGGAGCATTCTGATTGGCTGCATCTCTGAAGTCACAGGGCTCTATGATCATACAAGCTGTCCAATCAGCAACTGCCTGGTCACAACAACCCAGAATCCTGCAGCCTCAGCATTCTAGAAATGCCATGGTGAGACAGGCTCCTCTGCCTGCCCGAGACAGATAATAAGTGGCTCAAGTTCTGTTTTCTGTGGTCTTTCTCCCTACATACCATGACAAGGAGGATGTTGAGCTTCCCTGGAAGTCAGCAGATCGTGAGTGTAAGGGGCTGAGTGTCCCATAAGTGTGAGTGTGCAAATCTGCTGAAAATGCAATGAAGCCTAGGATTTTTTCAACACTGGTACTATGAAAGCGTTTCATTTTTCCATCAATGAGGATCTCCAAGGATCCAAATTGATCCTAGTTCTCAATTCGAGTCTTACATCCAGCTGAGCTTCTCCCCAAAAGTGCAGTCCAGACTACTTTGCTAATCAGTACAGTTTATTCAGTAGGCAGGTAAACTAACCAGCTGGGGTCAACTCTTCTTTCCTTTAGAGAGTGACCCGAATGTGAGAGTTAGAATGGCTTTTATGAAAAGTGTTATACAGTCATGGGAAGCAAGTAAGTTGGGAAGTCACAGGAGGCTGTCTTGGGAACAATGGGTGGGCCTAGGTAGCCACAGAAGGCCTCCATAGGAATAATGGGTGAATAAATCATTCCTTGAAACCAGCAACTTCTGGCAGGGCATGTTGCTACTTGTGATCTGGCCCAAAAATCAGGCAGCTGGCAAAGCATTTTGTACAGAAGTGCAGAGAGCAGGTTAGCAATCTTGTGCAGGCCTGAACCAAAATGACTCCAGTTGGTGATTGGATTTTACATTTCCCCCTATTCTAGTAAATAAAGTCAAACACATCATTATCATTAACAAAAATTGGGTTATACTGAGATCTGAATACCATTAGTCTAACTACTGAATCTGTTTTATAGAGTCAGCCAAGCAATTAACAATATACAAGGAACTATCATTTGTCCTAAAACAAAGGCAGAAAGTGGCCAGAGATGGTCATAATCGAAGTGGTGAACCAAGGTGACCAAGAGAATAGGCTCTCAAATCCATTTTGTTGATTTTCTCTTAGCTCTTTTCTTTCCTTGAGACAGTTTCTGACTAGGGATCATCTTTTCAACTTATTCCAGAGTAATGTGAATAGAAGTAGCTGGTTGGTCCCAGGGCCATACAAAGGCCTTCTTGTTTTAAAAACAGATCTAGTCTTCATCTGTTTTGGAGGACCACCTTGGCCAAAAAGTTTAAGGAGGATTTTAGTTGGACTTTGGAGTTTCTTATTCAGAGAGATCCATACCCACTTATTTACCTAATATGTGGAAGTTTTAGCTCCTAGGTATGAGGGCAGCTGTGGATCCCTCCCAGAGCTGTGGATCCAGCTATTCCCAATATAAGCATAACTGGTCCTAGGGCAGTGGCAGCCCTCTTTTTTCTCTGGGCCAGTTCCCAGTGTATTCTTCTTCCTTCCCCCAATAGTGTATTTGGGGAATTATGTGGACAACGGTACCCATTCTTGTGTTATGTGTGATAATCCCATCCGTGAAAGGCAGGAGGTGATTCCTACAGTACAATCAAACTATGATACTTCTGGAGCTACTAAGCAACTATTTTCTTGAAGGTCCCCAAGGATGAGTTTGTACAGTTGGCTCCTTGAATTTTGGTAGGGGCTGCTACCAATATTAAGCTCAGTATTTAAGAAACAGGTAACTCATCCTTCAAGATCCCCAAGAGTGAACTTGGGTTCCTTACCCCACCAGCAAAGCTCCCGGGCATGGGCTTGTTCAACACTTATATTGTGGATATGTTGAGGTAGTTGTTCTACAGTGCTGTTGGTGACAATGCCTGCATAATATGGTAGTTCAGGGTTGACACATGGCCAAAAATCCTGGGTGTCACTGGAATTTGTAGCATTAAGAAAAACAAAAACGGAGTCTAACATATTTAAGAGAGATCTATGTGGGTAATTGAGTTACCGTCTAAGGGTGACCCGTTGCTTCCAGTGCTGTAATTTGCCCTATGGAAGAGTTAACTGAAGCCTGCAGCTGCACCAGCAGTAAATGAGGTATAATGTATCTATTGGGGCCAATTGAGTTGGTTGGCATTTTAGGACAGTAACATTGTATGATAAATATTGCCTCTAGGTCCCAACAGTAATACATAGTTAGAAACCACACATGAATCCTGTGTTCCAGATGCAGTCTTGTAGTTTTTGTTGTTGTTGTTGTTGTATTTTGTTTGTTTGTTTTGTTTTTGTTAACCTGAATAACTATAGGGTTACATTTACCTACTTTACAAGGTCCCAGAGTTGTTTCTCTTCTGAAGGCAATATAAGTGTCTGGGATTCAAGATGCCAGGAAGCTATTACTTTGCAGCCCCTTGCACAGCAGTAATAGTCCCCAGTACCTCCACAGTATGCGTATTCATTATCAGGGCATACGTAGAACTGGGCATTAAAAAAATTGTTGCTCCATGCCTTGCATCCCACACGCATAGAAGATTATTTGTGGACTATTCCAATAGTTTCCAAATAGTTGACAGAGAACTGACCGATATGTGCGGGCCCCATAGGTGCTTAACTGCAGTGCCATCCTCTGTTTTTCTTACCTCCCAAATACGGTTAATCAATTGATGTAGGGAATGCGATATAGACCTATCTATCCTATTTCTATTTCAAATCAACAACATTAATATTACAAACATAGGTGCTAAAGAGTTTCTTTGATAAGTCTTATCTTTAGTGGGTCCCAAGTGTGTCTGATGATTCTCCATTTCTTACCTGATGTTTGAGGATCTGCAACCATCACCATATGCCAAAGTGGGCTTAGTGTCCTGTGGATTGGTGGCCATTGCTAGCTGCTCCCTGAAGCTGGTGTCCTTTTAGACCTGGGAGTGATGAATCCATACTTTGTTCCCATCTACCATAATGGCTGTTGCAGTGGTTAGGATCATAGCACATAGTCCTTTCCAGAATGGCTGCAGGGCTTCAGTTTGATGTCTCTTGATCCAAACCTGGTCAACTCATCAGAAATAAGGTAGTTGGACTGGAGGTGGCCGGAAAGCTCCCTCCAGGTCAGACATCAGTTCCTTTTGGATTTTCTTGAAAGCCTACAAGGAACTTAAAAGCTGATCATGGCAGGTAATTTGCAGGGTTTTTTCTCCTATCTCGGGCAAAACAGGTGGGGTCTCCCAAACATGGTCTCAAAAGGAGTGAACCGTTTAATGCTGGAGTTATATCTTGTTCCAAGTAGGACAAAAGCCAGCATGCTCACCCAATTTTCACCAGTCTCTAGGGATAATTTTACCAAGGTCTTCTTTAGGGGCTGATTTACTCTCTACCAGGCCAGACCTTTGGGGTCTATAGGCACAATGTAATTTCCAGTTTATCCCCAAAGCTTGGGCTATTCCTTGTGACACCTGGGCAATAAAGTCAGGGCTATGAACTGTGCCTTTATCAAAAGGCAGGCCACACCTAGCAATAATCTCATGTAATAATTTTTCAGCAATCATGCTTGCAATTTCAGTCTTAGTAGGGAAAACTTCTTCCCATCCTGGGAAAGTATCTATAAACACAATAAGTTTATATCCATAGTTTTGGCTTAATTTCAGTGAAATCAACTTCCCAAAACCTCCCTGGCTCCGTTCCCCGATTATTTATTGCAGTTTTGTTTTTGGTCATGGCCCTGGGTTAACCTGGAAACAAATCAAACAATGTTCTATCACTCCTTCTATCGATGCATTTAGTCCTCACACCCTAAATCTTTTTCTGAGGAGCTCTGCAAGCTTTGTTTTTCCTTAGCATGTGCTTTGATGGTGTTGCTGAGCCAGATGTTGCCCCAGGGCTTTGGGAAGAAACACCCTACTGTCTGGGTCATGGTACCAGTTCTGTTCTTGTTTCCTGGTTCCCCTCTTTTCTTGTATCTGTAGCAAAGCATTGGAAGAATATGGATCTGAGGGAATAACTTAGTAAACAAAGGGAGTATGGCAGTTGCCCTAGTGGCCACTTCTTGTTAGCTGTGTCCAGTACAGTATTATCACAAATGCAGTGGGAACCAACTATCAGCTAATAGGTTGTGAGAATTTTGTCTTTGTTTTTGTTTGCCTTCATCTGTAAGGAGGCCTAATTGTCAGTAGATGGCACCATATACATGAGCTGTAGCAAAGGCACACATACAGACATGTACTATGGGAAGCCACGATGTATGAAATCAGTGTGAATCTGAGCAGTAGTGGTGACAGCTGACACATAAACTCCACCTGAAAGAGGAACTCCAAGAGTCTGATTTTAGACAATTCTTTTGTCTTTGAGAAATGCCTAACACAGTTTTGGGTGTTTTTTGAGTAGCAGTCCCCGAGACTCCTCAGGGCCAAGACATTGGTGTAGCTTGGCTGAAAAAGCACCAGAGACAAACTTGTGAGGGATGTCCATTTATTGGAAACATCGTTCAAGCACATGTACAGTGGAGGGGGAAGGTAGAAAGGTGTTCTCAATAGTACTCCCACCCCACACTGTTATTGTACCTGGACAGTAGGCATGCCTATCTCTCTGGACATTCTAATCAAGTCCCCACTTACATTCTGTAAGCAGGGTTGGGAGCTTAATGTTTTAGGCCATGTGCAGGTAGACCAAGGTAAGCTAGCACCTGGGCTGAAAGCTATGCCTTTGGGTATGATCATTACATGTGATTGGTAAACAGAATGAAGGTTACATTTCACTTCTCATAGTTGCTTATCAGGGAAATTGTAGCACAGCTTGGAAGGGACAAAGAAATTGGCATACAGCCTGCTACTCTGGATGTATGCCCAGTGAACAGGCCAAGAGGCAGTCTTTGTTAGTTGAGGCCACTGCCAGGGCTTTGCCTTGGAGACACAGTATGCCATGTGCTTATGGCATCCTGCATGGAAGAAGCAGGCAGAGATGCAGGAGCAATCGGCCATACTTATTATTCAAGGAGAGACAGTGGCCAAATAGGATCCATATTTGGCCAGATATCACAAGAGAATCTTGCCTCTGCACAAGATTCATCCTTCAAATCTGGGTCTTTATCACTACAACTGCCACATGCATCAGTCCATATCTGTGATTCCAATACAATTCTGTAATAAGATGAGGAATTTTGAGATTCTAAAAAGGATAAATGTGTAAATGAGAAAGATGGTATCTCAACCCAGTGTTATACACTGAGCATTTAGTATCAAATTAAATCTGAAAGCAGCATTCACATTTACCACCTCACAACAAAGGGAGATGACATACAAATTGCATCTTAATTAATTTAAAAACAAATAACTTTGCTTCTGAAACAAAATGATACTCCTCATGTTTATTAAACACTTGCTGAGACTTTCAAAGTATGTTTCCACATCCATTGCCCTTTCACAATGTTCTGTATTTGCACTCTTGCTAATGGTTCCTTTCATTCAATTTATAAGCTCTGATAGACAATCATAGCAGGTTTATGGCAGCTACTCTTTCTGTTTACATGCTTTTGTAGTGCTGAGGTCTGTGAATCTGTTAACGATTGACTTCAGAAACATGATTTTGCAGTCAATGCAGTAGGTTTGCCCATTTCTGTGAATATGCTAATTACTGAAGCATATATGATTGGGTGAATTTTAACACACACATAATACATTCATACTTTCCTATGTGGATTCTGATGTTTAACAAACTTGACTGCTTGCAACAGCATTTTGACTCATTAAATTCACGCACTTCTCATCCTGTATGGATTCCCTGATGTCAAATGAAACCTGTTTGGTAAGTAAAGGCTTTAAGATACACACTACACTCGTAAGTTTTCTCCCCTATGTGGGTGTTCTAATCTATGATTAGGTGTGCCTTATGAGAAAAAGCTTTTCCACACTCACTACATTCATAAGGATTTTTCTCCACTGTGGCTTCTCTGATGTCTAATAAGGTGTGCCGTATGAAAAAACCTTTTCCACACTCGCTACATTCATAAGGTTTTTCCCCAGTGTGGATTCTCTGGTGTCTAATGAAGATATTATATATTATATTATATTATATTATATTATATTATTACCTTTTTTGTATGACTTACAAATAAGATTTATTCCAATCACTACATTCATAAGGATTTCACCTGTGTGCATTTTCTGATGTGATGTGATCAAATATTGACTTATCAGAAAATTCTATTCCACACTCACTACATTCTTAAAATTTCTCCCCTGTGTGGGTCCTCCGATATCTAAAGAGGTATGTGTCAGGAAAAAGGCCTTTTCCCCACACACTACATTAATAACCTTTTTGACCCATGTGGATTCTCTGATGCCTAATGAGGTGTGACATACTTGATCCACACTTGATATATTCACCTGTGTTCCTTTTCTGATGATGAATGAAACCTGAGTGAGTACAAAAGATTACCAACACTCACTACATTCATAAGGTTTTTCCCGACCTTGGATTCTCTGATGACGAATGAATTCTGACTTGCTGGAAAAAGCTTTTCTACAATCACTACATTCAAAAGGTTTTTTCTGCTGTGTGCACTCTCTGATGCCTAATGAGGTGAGACTTACGAATAAAAGCTTTTCCACACTCACTACACTCATAAGGTTTTTGCCCAGTGTGGATTCTCTGATGTGATCTAACGCTTGACTTACAAGAAAAAGCTTTTCCACACTCACTACATTCATAAGGTTTTTCCCCAGTGTGGATTCTCTGATGATGAACAAATTTTGACTTGCTGGCAAAAGCTTTTCCACAATCCCTACATTCAAAAGGTTTTTCTCCAGTGTGGATTCTCTGATGCCTAACGAGGTGAGACTTATGAATAAAAGCTTTTCCACACTCACTACACTCATAAGGTTTTTCCCCAGTATGGTTTCTCTGATGGTATCTAAGGCTTGCCTTAGAAGAAAAAGCTTTTCCACACTCACTACATTCATAAGTTTTTCCCCAGTATGGTTTCTCTGATGGTATCTAAGGTTTGATTTACAAGAAAAGCTTTTCCACACTCACTACATTCATAAGGTTTTTCTCCTGTGTGCTTTCTCTGATGATCAACAAGTTGTGACTTTCTGGCAAAAGCTTTTCCACACTCACTACATTCAAAAGGTTTTTCTCCAGTGTGGATTCTCTGATGCCTAACGAGGTGAGACTTACAAATAAAAGCTTTTCCACACTCACTACACTCATAAGGTTTTTCCCCAGTATGGTTTCTCTGATGGTATCTAAGGCTTGCCTTACAAGAAAAAGCTTTTCCACACTCACTACACTCATAAGGTTTTTCCCCAGTATGGTTTCTCTGATGGTATCTAAGGCTTGCCTTACAAGAAAAAGCTTTTCCACACTCACTACATTCATAAGGTTTTTCTCCTGTGTGCTTTCTCTGATGATCAACAAGTTGTGACTTTCTGGCAAAAGCTTTTCCACACTCACTACATTCATAAGGTTTTTCCCCAGTGTGGATTCTCTGATGCCTAACTAGCTGAGACTTACTAATAAAAGCTTTTCCACACTCACTACACTCATAAGGCTTTTCCCCAGTATGGTTTTTCCTGATGGCATCTAAGGCTTGCCTTACAAGAAAAAGCTTTTCCACACTCACTACACTCATAAGGTTTTTCCCCAGTGTGGATTCTCTGATGTCTAATGAGATTTGACTTACGAATAAAAGCTTTTCCACACTCACTGCATTCATAAGGTTTTTTTCCTGTGTGGTTTCTCTGATGCCTAATGAGCGATAATTGCTGCTGAATGACTTTTCCTTGCTCAGTGCATTCATACAGATTCTCTACACTTTGAAGGATCTGATCTCTAATGAGTTCTGATTTCTGGTTCATGTCTTCTTTACATTCATTTGACACATACAGATTTTCTCCTGACTCAGTTCTCTGCTTGGGGGTAAGGAATGATTTATAGTAGCCAACATGAATTGCTTCTCCCACGCTGACAGGTTTCTGATTACATGGGTCTTTGGTATAAACATGCTCACTTGTACAGACTCTCCTCTGCCCGCTGAAAGCTTTCACTTTTCCATTGTGTTCAAAGGACTGCTGACAAATATGGATCTTGTCAAGATGACTGAAATTTTTCTCACTCTCATGGTTGTTCTCAGGAACATTAGAGGTATGCCTCCTTTCACATGGCATTTCATCAGACTTCCTGTGGGATAAGAGGATTTAAAATAAACTATGATGACATTTCCTCTCTCCTTTCAAAAGGCATCAAATCTCTGAGCCCCTCCTGGGAGTTGCTTTCCTCCTCCTCTCTTCCAAGTTCAACCGGTCAATTAACAAGTAAAAATTTGACTAGTTTCCATTTTCTGTTTCTATACTATGTTAAAGGAAAGATTCACTGAGCTTTCCTAGTAACATTTCGTTTGGTACACACTATGGGATTTGAAAAAGAATTTTGGCTCTTATACAAGACCTATGAGGGTAGACTTAGGAAAGAGACGACCCCACCTGGTTTGTACTGAACCTGTGTAAATGACCTTCGGTACAACATGCCTCTTCACAAACATGAACACACCCACCTACACACATACCCCCAGCCACTTCCTAGCTCCGGCTAAAGCTCCAGATGGGTTGTTCTTGAATAGGCCACAGCACACATCAACATGAAGTGGAATTGGGGGAAGACTAGACTGAGCCAGGCTGCAACACATGCTGGTGGAAAATGAATCAAGGTAAGCCATGGCAGTCAGGGCGATGTTGGTGCTGGACTCATAATGCCTGCGTGCAGGAGATCCAGTGGGGCCCTGGTAGTCTTGTTGGGCCCTTAGGCACCGCTGTGAGACAAACCCAGTTTATGACCCCTAGTTTCTTCATGTGTGTGGTGGTTTCTGTTGCCTGGCCTGAATCCACCTGGAGATGACAGCCCACTGAGGCCTGGAAGGCACATCTGGACCATCCATGAGAAAGGAGGAGAAAACAGACTGAATAACTACCCCAGCCAAATGATGATAGCAAATATTTGATGGAAAGGAGACCCTAAGGTGAACCACCATATCAGCCAGTGAATATCGAAAGGGTTCCCTCTTGCTTGAATCAGTGAGATAGACATCATTTCAGAACTATCAGAAACACCTGGAAAGAAACTTTTGGAGGGTGTGCCACATTGACACCCTGATTTGGTATCAGGGGTCCAGGACCCATCCTTAAGTACTAGGATGGTTGGGAAGCCTGGTATACCTTCTCTGAATATCATTTAGCCTTGACCTAAAACAGAAAGGAAAAATAGAAAATTTGGAAATGGTAACACCAATTTCTCTTTAATGATCTAATACATGGACACACACACATTGAGTACAATCACACACACACACACACACACACACACACACACACACACATAATACACAGAAACCCAAATCATGAAAAAAATGATTAAGTTGCATTCCCCTAGTCCCACCGACCTCATGATGTTGGAGGTGGGTGGATCCTAGGCCTGCCTTGTACCCAATGTATCCACTCCCATTGTACTCACCAGAAAGCCTTTAGAGCCCAGGCAGGCCAAGACTCAGCTCATCACATAGTCATAGTGGTTGGACATAGAGCTATGTGGCTGGACTTAGCAAAGATTCCACAAGATTTCTACTGATCCATTGAAAATGACCCTTGGCAACCCATGCCTCTGCACAAACATGAACACATCCACCAACTGTCTAGCTCCAGCTAAACCTCCAGACTGATTGTGCTTTTAGGATGTGCTGGTGGGGGAGGAGATAAGAAGTATAACAGTTTAGGATTTTTGAGGCTTTAATCACCAACTATCTATTTTCACTTTTGATATCACGTCAATTTTCATTTTATAAGCAAGTCTCTGGGTCCTAATACTTGGGAAACTGTTGGAGGATTGACACAAGAGGCCACTTTTCTGCATGACTTGAAACTCCTTCAGTGGATCCTGAATCTCAGCTACCTGACATGGGACCAAAGCTCTGGGCTCCTTTTTCACACTTCACATTGGCTTATTGAAGGAGGGATGAGAGTCCAGACATCACTAAATATTCACTTTGGCTTGAGTTTTTATTGTTAAGATGTGTTTATATTTAGTGGAAATTCAGATATACAGAGAGCATGTGAGACACACAAGAAGATCATCCATATGCTGATTCACATTCCAAAAATACACAACTGCCAGCTGAGCTGTTTCAAAGCCAAATACTAGGAGCTTCTTCTGCATCTCCCACACAGATGTATAGTCATAAGCACATAAGGTGTCCTCAACAGCTTTCCCAGACCACAAGCTGCTGAGGTCTATGCAGTGGATGTGAAAGACATGAAGGTTTTAAGAGAACTTTTCCATTGCAGGCAAGGCCACAAGGAATTTTCCACTGCATGGCAAGGCCCAGTGAATGTCTCTGCAACCACCTGAAAAGCAGTTCCACTTCCCTTTGCATAGACATTGGACAACCCCACAGAGATTTCTATATTTAGGTATTGTCTAACACTGTGGAGTTGAATTTATGATTAGTGAGAGCTTGGAAGATGATGTTGGTAATAACATTTAGCAAAAGGGTCTTTTACTATTCCTGCTCTCCCAGCTGCCCCTCTGATCATATGCAAACCAAGGGTGTTAAGTCCCTACACCTAGCAGGAACCTAGGCTTAGGGTTGTCCTCCAACATTGGCCAGATGCTAATCAAGGATGTTAAGTCCCTAGGTCCTAGGTGTAGTGGAAATCTATTCTTTCCCTCTTTCTTTAATATTTAGGTCCCTCCTTCTGTGATGCACTTCCTCCTTAAACTGAATCAAGAATAAGTTGGAGCATCCGAATTGTAATAGGAATGTGTTACTGATTGACATGTACCATCTATTGAGGACTTCCTGACCACAGGATTAGGACAGCTGATATCCTGCCTCAAGGTGAAACAATTAGTAGAACTATCCTTAGGAATGCCTGCTTGACCAGGTGTGAAAAGTGGGTGTCAGAGTTTGTGAAGGCTTCTGTACAAAGAAAGAGGACAGCATTCTTGCATTGTCCATTATGATCCTGAAACTATAGTGGTCCATTTATTTCCTAAGCCTACTCCACGCGTCCTTCTTAAGTTCTGAACTTGGCTAATCTGGACACCTGCAATGGGCAGAGAGCTGGATATTTAGTGTGGCTGCCAGGGCACAAACCAGTATCCATATATTATCCCAGTGCATGCAAGGTGAAGGAGAGCCATTACGCTATCATGCCATGCCCTCGGGTTTGATCTTTAGTAATGACTTATGTGGACAACCTCCTCTACACTTTATACATGAGTTGAGAAAAAGCCAGTTCCTTCAACTTTGTCACTCATGTGGCTTCCTACCTCTGAGAGCTGAACAGTTATAGAATGGCAGGTGTTTGAAGCTGTGTAGTAGCAGCTATTTCCTTGCTGGTTTTGAGACAACCAATGGCAAGTGTCTTACCCACAGGTTCCTGCACAGACAAGGAATGCTCAGGGGACACTTAAAAATCTGAGACCCTTCTGAAAATTTTTGCTGTCTCCATTCAAGAGGCACACCATCTCCTGGCTCTTCCCAAAGAAAGGCTATTTGATTCCCTCTGTTTTCTACATTCCCCTGGTCACTTTCCAAATAAAACTTCTGTCTGCAAATGAAAAAAAAAAAAATGAGAGAAAGAAAAAGGAGAAAGAATGAAATCCTATTTCTCAAGTTTCATTTTTGTACAATTTCCCTTTCATATCGTGTTTCAATTATTGCCAGAGCAAATGCTAAGCATCTTTGTGGCAATGCAGCTCTCTTTTTGGTTATCATATAATTTTTGTGATTAAAACGTACCTGAAGATTATTTCTTGACCTTTCTGGTTAGCTCCAAGCAGCTTGTTCTTTCCATGGGGATCTGAAATGAGGAAAAGAGAAATCATATATATGAATCACATTTAAATTTTTTTTTCACATACTCAAGTGAAGTTAATGAAATTTATTGCCATTCTAGATACAACATAATTTAGTATTATTAAAATGTGGACATTTATAAGCATTATTAACTAGGCAATATATCTCATCTATGAATGCCTTAACATAATATCCATCTTTTTAAATAAAAATTTCAATTGCGTGACATTGTGTATTTAACTTAAAGTGGGATATGAGAGAAAATATGGTATAAAAATATAAAATAAATCTTGGGGTATCTTACATCCAATCTCAACACTAGTTTGTCTTTTCCTGGCCACTCTGCTTCAAATACAACTTCCTGACAATATACCTTGGGAGGTGGTAGATGTGATTCAAGTGTTTGGGATCATGAAAAGACCCATTTATACTTCTAGATTTATGGTGACAGGCTGGCAATTTGCTAGAATAAACCTATACATGGAGACTATATTTCACCAGGTGTCCTCCTGGAAGAAACTCAAAGTAAAAATCAAATATAATTCCAGTCAACATTTACTGAAAGAAGCATCAGCTTCCCTGCTGTCCTACCTGGAAGTCTCTGCTTCACAGATTTCTCCACTGTCCATGGTGCTGATTCTTGCTCCAACTTGAAGATCAAATCAGGCTTTGTCATGGAGTACCCTGTTAATGGAGAATGATGCAGATTTTCAGAAATCAGCACTAGTCCTACCAACTACTACACTTTATAAACTCCTCTTTCATTAGCAAACCATACAGAAGTGTTCTTTAAGGCATGACAGAACTTCACTCACCCACAGACAGCAGATTGTTATAGGTCTCAAGCATCACCTCCCTGTACAGGGTCCGCTGAGAATTGTCCATTGTCTGCCATTCTTCCTGGGCAAAGTCCACAGCCACATCTTCAAAGGACACCAACACCTGTAACAGCACATGTCTCCTCAGCTCTGGATCATTCAATAGAAACACTGACAGTTCATTCTCTGTATATTTAATTTGCAACTTCTATGAATATAGTTTAATTTACAATTCATGCAGCATCATAGTCAAATGAAAATAGCTTGTGCTGTATTACTTTTGCAATTCCAGTATTACAAAAGAATATTCCTTATTCTCTTATTTTCATTCTAATGAACTGTGGAAGGCATTGCTAGAATAGCTCTCCAAGTTGAAGATATGTCTCTGTGTGTCCGTTATTGCCACTCTACTTTTCAACTAAATTATAAATAATCATATTGACATGGAGCCAAAATATTAACTCAGGACCTGTAATACTAAGCTGAGTTTAATTCTTCTGTGTGTGTTCAATTTGCATCTTCTAGGAATGCAGCTTAATTTACAATCTATATGACAACATAAGGTAAAAACAAAATAAAACATGTTGTCCTGTATCATGTTTGTAATTTTGAAGCTGGGCCTGGTGCAGTGGCGCAAGTGGTTAAGGTCCTCGCCTTGTACACCCGGGATCCCATATGGGCGCCGGTTCTAATCCCTGCAGCCCCACTTCCCTTCCAGCTCCTGCCTGTGGCCTGGGAAAGCAGTCGAGGATGGCCCAAAGCTTTGGGATCCTGCACCCGCGTGGGAGACCCGGAAGAGGCTCCTGGCTTCGGATCGGCATAGGATCGGCCCGTTGCGCTCACTTGGGGAGTGAATCATCGGATGGAAGATCTTCCTCTCTGTCTCTCCTCTTTGTATATCCGCCTTTCCAATAAAAAAAAAATAATAATAAAAATAAATCTTTAAAAAAAATTTTGAAGCTGCAGTCTCATTATTATTCTGCATCAGATTGTTTTTTATAATAAGCATAAAATGAGTTCACTATACAATCTTTAGATACACATGAGCTAAATATCATGCTACATTAGATAATTAAGATAAATGCTTACTATTGTATGATAATGAGAAAATTGAGTAGCTTACTAATTTCCTCAAACATACTGAGATACTTAAAATTATAAAGCAATAATAAAATTCAGTTTTCCTGTTTCAAAGTGATATAATGAAATACTGAATACATTTTCAAACTGTACTTGCATGAGTAAATATTTTCTTCAGCTTATACTGGAATTAAATATAGATAATATATGATCATATATATCAATAATACATATATGCATGTACAGACTCAAAACTCAAAAAATATGGAATGCATATACATGTAATTCTAGTGTATAAATATAAAACACTATATTTCTTCTTTTTTTCACTTTTGAGTATTCACATATTAAAACTTTCTACTTTGTTTTTGCTTTACTTTTTATGGAATAACATAATTAAACTGAAGTTTTAATTTCTACGAGGTAAACTAGGGCTTAGAGGGAAACAAATGATAGTCTCAAACAGAACTATCTTCTGACAATTAGTTCATACCAGCCAGTGAAAGCCTGACAGCTGAACAGAAAATATACATATAAGATAAATGCCATGCTGCAACAAACCTAATTCTTTTTTTTTTTTTTTAATGTTCTGGAAGCCGTTTAGCATCTACTAGTTTTCTGGGTTTGCCTTTTGTTGCAGTAATTTATTTACTAATTTTAACATAAAAACAGCTAATGTAGCAGATACACATACATTTAACAATATGATACTTCTTTTGAGTCCTCCCTTTTCCACTGTTACTCTTTTTCTTTTTTTTAAGATTTATTTATTTATTAGAAAGTCAGATATACTGAGAGAATAAGAGACAGAGAGGAAGATCTTCCGTCCAATGATTCACTCCCCAAGTGTGCGCAACGGCTGATGCTATGCCGATCCGAAGCCAGCACCAGGAATTTCTTCCAGGTATCCCACATGGATGCAGGGTCCCAAGGCTTTGGGCCATCCTTGAATGCTTTCCCAGGTCACAAAGAGGGAGCTGGATGGGAAGTGGGGCTGCCAGGATTAGAACTGGCGCCCATATGGGATCCCAGCATGTTTAAGGAGAGGACTTTATCCACTAGGCCACACCACCAAGCCCTGTATTTCGCTTATTTCACTTAATATCTTGTACTCTAGTTACACTCATTTTGATATAATACACAGAATTTTGCTTACACATATGCCACATGTTCCTTATTTAATTATCTAATGATGGATACATCAATTCATTCCACATCTTGCGCATTATGAATAGTGCTGCTATAAAAAAGATTGTATCTCTTTCATACGACATGTTCATAACTCAGAAAATACAACTAGTAGTGAAAATGTAAACTTATAGTAGTCTTATTGAAGTTTAATCTTTTTTATTTAATTTAAGGTTTTTCTTAAAGGTTTATTTATTTTTATTGCCAAGTCACATATACAGAGACAAAGAGTAACTGAGAGGAAGGTCTTTCATCCAATGATTCACTGCCCAAAGGGCCTCAATGGCTAGTGCTCTGCGGATCCAAAGCCAAGAACCACCACGAGTTCTTCCAGGTCTCCCATGTAGGTGCAGGGACCCAAGACTACTTTTTCAGGCCACTGGCATGGAGCTGGATGGGGAGCAGGGCTGTTGGGGTTAGAACCGGTGCCCATATGGTATCCCAGCACATTCAAGGCAAGGAATTTGCTTGCTAGTTTACCATTTTGAGCCCAGCAATCTTATTTTTAAACCTTTAAGAAATTTGATACTATTTTTCACGTGTTGACTTAATCTATAACTCCATCAGCAATGTATAAAAGTTCCCATTTTTTAAGTCCTCACCAGTATTTGTTACCAATTCCTTCCAAATAATAATAGCCATTCTGACAGGGTTGAGATATCTCATTGTGATTTTGATTTACATTTCCCAAATGGCTACATTTTGAGAACTACCTACTGAGGTCCTTTGATCATTTCTTTACTGAACACAGGACGTATATGTCATTAAGGTCATATGGAGCTTGAAAGATAAAAGTTGCCAAATTGAACAACACATATGAAAGTAACTTCCTGTGTCCTGGTATTTGACAAATTATTAAAAGTAACACAGAGGGCCAGGTGTGGCAGCCTAGCCACCTTGCCTTGAACATTCTGGGATTCCACATGATGCCAGTTATAATCTCGGCATCTCCACTTCTCTTCCAGCATAGATATGCCTTCTCATCAATTACACTGTCACTGTTGCGTGGGAGGGGTGTCCAGGACTGCCCTTCTGCTGTCTCCTTTCCTAGTGCATATGAGTTGTGCTCACTTTACAATAAATGGACATGCTCCCTCAGACTGTCCCCAGTGGTTCTTGCAGCCCAAGAACACTGACACCTCATCCCTTGGTGGTCTCAGGAATGTTTGCAGAAAAATCCTGAGACTCAAAAGCAATAAAAACGGATACCAAAATGGACAAAGGACTAAATAAATTTCTACAAAGAAGATAACCAAAAGGCTAATTAATTAGCACAAAAAGATTTTCAGCATGATTGATCATTTTAAGTGAATGAAAATGGCAACCACAATAATATACCACTTTATATCCATTGCAATGTCCTTCATTAAAACAACCCAGGCAAGGATGGCCAAAGCTGCCTTCATGCAGCCAGACCCTGTTCTGTCCTTCCCCCAACCAGCCAGCCAAAAGCGACCAGTGGGACTAGAGTTCCTTTGGCACACACGCCAAGGCCAGGATGGCTCAAGCTGCCTTTAAGCAACAAGACCACGCTGTGCCCTTCACCTCAGCCATAGTTGGCCAGTGTGGTCCAGGGTCCACTTTGGCACCTAGCCCAGGGCAGAGTGGCTCAAGCTGCCTTTTAGTAGCCAGGCTGAGCTATGGCCTTCCCACCACCAGCCAAGTGCTGACACTGAATCCAGGGTCACATTTACACTCATCCCAGGTCAGAATATCTGAGGATGCATTCAAGCAGCCAGGCTGGGCTGCTTGACTCCCAGAAGTAGGAACTGTGGATTGCTCAGGAGAAGGGGTAGGGGGATGTGTGGGAGGCAGGACCATTGTAGCAGTATGTCGCAGCTGAGGAATAACTTCTGAAGGACTTCTACTGACAAATGCCACTTTAATTGAAGGGGACTAACATCTAGTGGTTTGGAAGGTAGAACTGCGGAAATTTCTGGGTCAGACGAGTACACATGCCCACATGGGAGACCTGAGCTGGGATGGTTAACATGGGTTACCACCACCCACCAATGCACACTTAAGGTAGGGCTGGCGGCCTGTCTGTCAGGGAAAGATTACACTACTGCCAATGAGATTTATAGAAGGGGCAGATAATGTTAAGTTGGGCCATGATACCAACAAGCATGCATAAGAACCAGGTCTGGGGGTCGATCCTGTGGGGAATATGTGAGCTCAACCTGTGGAACTGCAATTTCTGCTGGTTGGCTCCAGAGCTGAGATTTGTAAAGAGCTGAGCTACACAGGAACCCTCAGACAGTCACAAATATTAGGGTTGAGAACAGGAAACAATGGTCCAGGATGCAGCAAAGAGCAGTCTGGGACTCAAAACAACATGCAAAGGAAACAGCTGGGGCAGGCTTAGTATGGGTTATAGAGTGTCACTGTGACTGCGATGCAGTTCCCAACTGGTGTACACGAGAGTTGAATGTGGGATGGACATGGCTGGGCTCCACACAGCATCCACTGGTTTGTATAAGAGATGGGACTAGAGACAAAACTTATCCAGCTACTGCAACCACCAGTGTGTGGTAGGCTGATGTGGGTGACAGAGCTGAACTCGACCCTGCACTGGCAAGTAAACAAAAATGTCTGTGATTTCTTCAGGGATTCTCATCACTGAGCCAATGGACGCAGAACTCCAAAAACGTGGATAAATGTGGAATCTGTGCATTAATCTTGGGGTGCATCTGTCAGAACTGGGCCTCCTCATTTGCTGAATGAACATGCTCAGATACACATAGGGGATATGGCAATCTAAAGAGTCTGAAGATGAAGGAGGGCAGAACAGATTGGACAACTGTCCCAGGCAGGTAATGACATCCAATATCTGGCTGAATGGAAACTCTAGTTGGAATGTCAACCAATCGACCTTGAAAGGATTTCTTATGTAAATCACTTGAACAGAAACCTCAGAGCATGCTGTATCCCAGGGTTCTAATGGGGGGATTCTAGCAGTGGCTTCTCTCCTTCTCTCCACCATCCCCCAGACACAGGAAGAACAACATTTGGAAACAATGGTCTCATCTACTTCCCCCTAATTTTCAAACCTTCCTACCTTAAACAGTATCCACATGTGCATGCATGCTCCCTTCTCAAATGTGTAAAAATCATCAAAATAAAATTTTAAAAAGAACCGTAAGAAATGAATTATTGTGATTCAAGACACACATTCTATAGTATATAATTGTGGCAACCAAAGCACACTCTTATTTGTAGCTATACTTCCTATTGCTAATGAGAAAGAACCGACTATCATCAGAGAAATGTAGAAATCAAAAGTTTTCACTTTACATGGTCAACACCTGGAGTATAACAACAAAAATATGAAATAGGCATCCAAAATACTGATCTCCAAGTCTCACACAAATAAGAAGCAAAATCTAGGAGTAGAAAAAGGAAATTCAAAATAGAGATTAACAAATACATGAATAAAAACTATATTCAGCAATACTGAAGACAAAGGAAGCATTTATTCTTCTTAAAAGGAGAACAAAGTCAATAAAACTTTTGCTAGATTAAGCAAAAAGTAGGCTCAAGTACATAACATCAAAAAGAAGAGAGACATATTACAATTGATATCACAGAAGTACAGTGGATCAGGGCTGTCTGCACAAAGTGGGTTCTGCCACTGCTTGTGATATGTTCTCCCATGTAGTTCCCACCTTAAGTCCTGGCTACTGCATTTTTTACCTCTTTTTTAAAATAAATATTTATCTACTTTTAATGGAAAGCCTGATATTAAAAAAAAAAAAAAAACAAAAACAAAAAAAAAGAAGCAGCAGAAGTAGAGACAGATAGGATGATCATGCATTTGCTGATTCATGCCCCAGGTGGCCACAATTGCCCCAGCTGAGCCAAATTGAAGCCAGGAGCCTGAAGCTTATTTCTGGTCTCACACACATGTGCAGGGTCCCAAGTGTCTGGGCCATCCTCCACTGATTTCCCATGCCACAATCAGGGAGCTGGATGGCAAGTGGGGCCACCAGGATTAAAACCAACACCCATATGGGATCCCAGCATGTGCAAGGCAAAGACTTTATTCACTAGGTCACTGCAAAGGCCTAGCTGCTTTATTTCTGATGCAGCTCCCTTCTAGAGGATGTCCCAAGTGCTTGATTCCCTGTACTGATCTGGGAGAACTGGGAAGAAGCTTCAGTCTTGTCCTGCTTTAACCATTGTTGTCACTTGCAGAGGGTTTAAAGCAGAAGGAAGATCTCTCTAACTCTCCCTCTTTTTCTATAGTTCTGCCTTGCATATCAATAAATTAATTTTTAAACATTTTTTTATTAATTGCAAAGTCCCCACATACAGAGGGGAAGAGACAGGAAGATATCCGTCCAAAGATTCACTCCCCACGTGGTCGCAATAGCTGGCACTGCAACAATCGGGAGCTAGGAGACATGAATCTCCTCCAGGAATTCCACACAGGTGCAGGGTCCCAAGGCTTTTAGCCATCCTTGAATGCATTCTCAGGCCATGAGCAGGGAGCTGGATGGGTTGTGTCTTTGACGAGATTAGAACCATTGCCCTATGGGATCCCGGCATGCACAAGGTGCGGATTTTACCTGCTAGGCCACCATGCCAGGCCTGATAAAATAAATCTTCGCTGGAAAAATAGATGTGCAATGGATCCCTAGGGACTGTCAATAGTAGTTATAAACAAATAAATCATAAAAAAGGCTTAATTTCTGGATGCTTAACATTAGGCTACAAACTGAATGAGACATCAAAAAATTTGACAAAACCAACAGGCAGTTAACAGAGAATCAGGAATAAATCTCTTCAAACCCAAGGTCAATATTAGGTGTCTTCACTACTAGATTCTTCCAAATTTTCTAGAATTATGTTTAAAAACTAAAATGAAGAAAATCATTCCAAAATTATGCTGAGCCTAACAATACTTGGATTCCTAAACTAGACTGACTCAGCAGTAGGAAGATTTTCAACTACGATTGACTATTTAAAATAGGATTAAAAAAAAGATGGAATGCTCGGTAAAAATGCAATCTCCATTGCTGTACAATCAGTTCTCTATATATTTACTTAATGCTTCTTCTGAAATAATTGTTCATAGTCCAGAATCTAGCTTAAAATCATTAAAAAGTTACAGACCAATACACCTGATACAATAGATGTAAAATTCTTATCATAGGGCCCAAGGCGGTGGCCTTGTGGCTAAAGTCCTCATCTTGCATGCCCTGGGATCCCATGTGGTCACCGGTGCTAACCCAAGCAGCCCACGCTTCCCCACTTGGGGAGGGAAACAATCAGGCCTAAGATTTTCCTCTAAGACTCTCTTCCTTTCTATATGTCTGATTTTGCACTAAATAAAATCTTTAATAAAAACATTCCTATAACACATGTAAAATAAATGAAACATCACAACAATAAGCTCACATGTGCTAGCCAAGGTGCACCTAACTAGAGAATGTAGAAAATGGGCCAATAAATGAAAATCAATCAACCAAATATTTCACATAAACAGGATGAAGGACAAGCATTGTTGAAATTATCTTGTAGAAAGCACTCAATGAATTTCTACATTTATTTTGTAATAAGATATATAGGTAAGTTGAGGAAATCTACAAATATATAAATATACCCAAATCTACCTGAGTTGAGGTACATAGAAATAAAATAATATCTACAGATAACAAACCTATAGCCATCACACAACTGCATGCCAAAAAACCAAAAGCATTTCCTCTGAGATACATAACCCAATTGTAATGACTACTTTTCATTGTTATGTAATTTAATATTCACCCAAATAAAGTAGACAAGGTAAGGAAATAAAAGGTACAGAAATTAAAATGTACTAAATTAGTATACTAAAAGATACTAAATTAATTTTGATTCTAGATTCCATTTGTTCCCCCGATGTTATTAACAGTGAAACCTAATGAATGTTAAGAGACTGCATTCAGTCATTAAAAACAACAAATTCTTATATCTTACAAAATAGATCAAAATTGATGTAGTGGGATAAAATAAGGCAAATGTAGAAACAGCTAACATGTTATTATATATAAATGTTAAAAAAAAGAATAGCTGCAAACTTAGAATTGTGATTGCTACAGGTTTGTAAGATTGAAGATCAGGGATAGGAAGGAGGTAGAAAGGTAGCAAAGAGAGAAGGAACAAGATCCAGTGTTCCATCCCAGTGTGTGGTGACTACAGTTTACAATGATAAGGCAACGGGAACAGAGGACTCTGTGTGCTGTAAAAAAAAGAAAAAACAACATGAAAAGACTGGGCACCTGGCTTACTCAGCTGATACTGTGCATATACTTAAATAAAACACAGTACCCTATATTAATCAAATACATGTTGATCAAAATTCACTGTTTTTTTTTTTTTTTTTTTTTAGAAATCAGAATCATCATTTTACACTAAAATAATCTATTTAGAAGACATTAAACATCCCAGCTCTAGGTAGTTGCCTAGTTTGCATTGTACCCAGGTAAGTGTTACACAGGTGGGAGAAAAGTAGCTAAGAGCTGGTGGGCATCCTGGGCCTCATTAATGCCAAATATGTGTTACCTATACCAGTGTGTCAGCATAGCTGCATATACTTTTTCTCCTTTTCTTTTTTTAAGATACGTGGGAGGGACCTCAGGGCTCCCTCCCACATATCTTAAAAAAAAGATGCTCCAGCATTTGAAAGCTGGCAGTGTTGATGGAGCTGCCTGCAGTGTGGCAGCTGCCAGGGGTACCTGAGTCAGCTTGGACTCAATGCTTGGAGCACTAGCTACAGCCATTCATGCCAAGTGCTGAGTGAATCCTGGGCTTGTGGGCAGCCAGAGCACCAACTGGCACCAGGATTCACCTGCTGGCTTCACCCAGAGGCGAGCTTTAGAGTCTTGGGGTGTGGAATTGTTACCTAAGGACATTCATGGATAAGGCCACCTTATATGTAGGTTAAGAAATTAATCCTGAGGGACGTCCAGTGACAGGGCCACTGCACTTGCAGGAAAATGAGGGGACTGAGACATGGTGGTTTGGAGGGGAGGGACCAGAAGCATGGTATGGGTCAGACTGATACACCAGCCCACATGGGAATCCTGAGTAGGAATTTTTAGTAAGGAAAATTGCTGACCACCACATGCTAGTCCATGCAAAAGTTAGGGCTGGGGATCTGTCTGACAAAGGCTAGATTCCACTGCCTGACTGAATGTCTGAACAAGGATGGGTCATATTGGGCAGGGCAATGACATCAAAATGTGAGAGAACCAGATCCAGGAGTAGATTCTGTGGGAGATATGTGAGCCTAAACCAGTGGAAATACAAGTCACACTGGTTTGCTCAGGAGCTGGGAGGGTGATTGGTTGAGCTAGGTGTGACCATAGAACCTGTCATCACTCGTGGTTACAGACACTGAGAATAATCCGGGCAGGTCCAGGCTGCAGCACCAGCATGTGCATCCTAAAAGAGGGTTTGCAGCAGGCCAGGCCACAACATTAATAAGCTCACACAAGGTCAAGATGGAAATACAGGGAATGCCGGGCAAGGGCCTAGCAACCACTGACATGAGTGAAATTCAGGGTGGCAGTAGGCAGAGTGGGAGAATGTCGGAAACGCTGCTGGGTCATAACTCCTGGTGGTAAGCACATGATCCAAGTCTGGGGGTCTGGCAAGGTGGACAAGTTAGTTCCACCTGTTGGCAAATGTGAGGGTTGGTTGTGCAAGTGGCAGACCGTGTAAGGCCAAAAAACTTTAGCTCACAAGCAAGTAAAGAAACCGGGAAGGAGCACAGGTCATTCCAGGCTAGGCTGTCGCAGCTACCAGTTTTCATGGGCCAGGGATAGGTAGACTGAGCGAGTCTAGGTTACAGTACCCACCAGCAAGAGTTGGGGCAGGTGCAAGCTGGGTCCACCCAGGCTCCAGCATTTGAAAGCAAAGGTCAAGACAGGTGAGGGACTTTGCCAAGCTGGGTCAGAGAAACCATTGGCACAAGCAATATCTATGGCTTGGAACAGGCCTGGCTCGGGAGCTAAGGGTATACCTTGACTGGGTTATGGTTCCTACTCATAAGTGTGAGGGCCTGAGTAAGGGCTGTTATCTGGTCTTGACATGGCTGTCGCTCATCTTTTGGCACAAGTGTTGACTAGGTCTGGTGTGTCAGACTGAGCTAGATTCCAGCACACACTGGTGCTCATGAGAACAGGGCTTAATGTAGGATGGACTAGGCTACATTTCTCCCTGTTGAGCTATGTATGAGCTACGTCTGGGTGTGGACCATCCTGAGCTGGGTTGTAATACCCAACAGAAAAAAATAAGAATGGATTAAAGGCCAGTCAAGAAAGGCCACTGTTGCTGCTAAGACAGGAGATAGACAACGTAGGGCTGCACCATGGACGCACTGATCTGTCATTGGGACAAGTTCTCATGGAGGAGTTTGTGGAAGTCTCTTTAGGTGAGCATATGAACCATGACAGGGAGGAGCCTAGACCGGGCCAGGTTATGGTACCCAAGGGCATACTTTTGGCTCAGGTCTGGGGCAAACTGGGTTGGCCGGTTCATATCACTTGCTGGCAAATCTGAGAGCCAGAATGGTATGTGGATCATGCTGAGTTGCGCTGCAACACTACACAACTAATATTAGGTATGGGACAGGCAGTTGTTTGGACTGTCTAAGCTGTAGTCCCCACCTATGTGAGCTTGAACTCTGAGCAAGCTGGGCCGGGCCAGTCTGTAGGACTCAATGACAAATGCCAAGGTGAACTATGCTATGCCAGACTGCACTACACCACATAACCATGGTAAGTGAGACCCATGGGAAAGCAGTGGAACCCAGTAGGGGGGTGGCAGGGAGCTCCTCCACTGAGCCACTACTAATACTGGTGAATGTGAGAGCTGGTATTTGGGCAGAGTAGTCCGGGCAGGGCTATAACATCTGTTGACCTGCATGTTTAATGCAACAAGGAAAATCCAAGGTGGGCAGACTGTACTTATGGGTATATATATAAGCCAGATTGGGTGAGCATTGGGTGAGGGTTGGGTTCGCTGGGCCTTTGGCACAGCATCACCTAGCAGATGATGGATCCAGGAGGAAGATGGGGGGTGGGGCAGATACTCTTTCAAGCTAAATGGCAGAAACACCTGGAGAGTGCAAGATCCAGGAATGGGAGAGAGCCCATGAGGGAAACAGTAAGCACCTCTCTGATACACACTCATTGGGCTGGAGGCAGATCTGATTCAACAATATCAACCACCAACATGTGCTTAAGCTGACTTGGGTGATGGAATGTACTAGACCTTCTACTGGCATGCACACACAAGAATCAGGTCTGGGATCACATCAGATCAAGTTTCTTTGGGAATCCCCCGAACTGAATCACTGGATTCAGAACTCCAACCATGGAGAGAACTGCAGGTTCCATGACTGACCATGGAGGGCATTTGTCAGAGCCAGGCCTCAGTGGCTTTGAGGGAGCAGTGAACAGCATATTCAGGTACACATGCAGGATATAGCAATATATTGGAGCATGCAGAGGACACATGGTACCATAACAAAGCACAAAGAATCGAACAAACCAGAATCAAGATGGCAGAGTAGGGTAAGGACACATTTAAATGGAAGGTAAAACATTTAAACAGGATGAAGCAGAGAGGACATATTCCTGGAAATAGGAAAGGACAGAACAACAGCAGAGGGGTACCAGCAGACAGACAGACACAAGAAAGCAGCAGACACAATGGTGTGGTGTTGCAGTGACTGATACTCCAGCAGCATTCAGCTAATGGCTATCTGAACTCCACCAACTGCTGGAACTCCACCAGCAACCAGGTGGGAAGGGACCTTCACTGGGAGCTTGGGAGGTGAACCCAGACGGAGAACTGTCCATTCTGCTGGTTCATTTAATTTGACCAGAAGCCTCAGGAGATAGAGCAGCAGATCCCAAACGAGAAGTGCGAGAACAGGGTGGATTTCACAGCCCAGTCAGACCCCTAGAGCTGAACTGGATATCATTTTTCAAAAGGAGGCAAAGGCAAGGGAAAGGGCTGAGCATAGGCAGAGCTGGGAATGAACTCATTTCTGACTCAGTGAACTGCAGCAACGTGGCATTCTACAGATTCCACCCAGGACAGGTCTGAGTAGCCCTCAGATCTGACTCTTAGCAGACCAAGAACTCTTATGTCAGGCGCCTTTCGGTACACTGTGGCAATAGCTTTAGGAATGCAGGGGACAACAGTGAACTGCATATATGCTGAGCTTGCGAGAACTGAGTTCCACTAATTGCACTGGTCCTGCAGGAAAATAATTCTGATTGTGGCATTATATGGATCAAAATATGTCTGTGGGGGACACAGACCTAACATCCAACAGGTTCCACCAAGATCAGCACCACCAACAATCTAATTACACAGGACACCTTGTGTCTCTCTAATCCTGGATCCTGCTTAAACCGGAAGTGGGAGAAAGGTTGCAGAGACAATGGTGCAACATCACATGGTATCACAGAAGGTGGAGAGTAGTGAGCCAGGAGCTGGGCTGTGGAGACCATGATGGAAATCTGGCATAAGAACCCAAACCTGGAACTCTCTAGAGGTTATGGCACAAGTGGCTGCAAGCAAAATTGTGTATCAACTGCAATAAGTAAAATGGCATTGTAGACCTGTAGGTGACACAGCTTGGAAACCTGACCCAAGGAGAAGACTCAGCTAACCAGAAGTACAATGACTAAGAGCAAAAGAAGAGACAAAGTCACAAAGAATATTACCAAAAACTCCCCTGCAAAGGAGCAAAACCCTATGCCAACCTCAGAGTTAACTGAGGAAGACATCGAGAAAATGGGGGACACAGAATCCATAAGGATCATTTTAAAGCTTCTGATCAAAATGATAAGCTCATGCAAGAGTTCAAAGAATTTAAGGAAGCAATAAAACATATCAAGTGTGTTATATCAAAAATTAAAAACACAGTAGAGCAAATTAAAAGTACAGTGGAGAGTCTCCAAAATAGAATGAAGCAGCAGAAGAAAGGATCTCAGAATTGGAAGACATTTCCTGTCACCAGTGGGGAAGCAAACAAAAAGCCAAAAGCAGAGCTGGATCAGGACAAAGAAAGTATTCAAGAATTGAAAGACACTCTTAAGAGGCCAAATATAAGAGTTATCGGAGTCCCAGAAGCTGCAGAAAGAGAAGCTGAGTTTGCAAATGTATTTCATGACATAATCAAAGAAAATTTCCCTAATCTGGAGAAAGAATTAGGAAACAAGTTTCAGGAAGGTTACAGAACTCCTAACAGGCTTGATCAAAAGCGATCTTCACCAAGACACATGATTATCAAGCTCTCTTCATTTGAACATAAGGAAAAGACCCTTAAATGTACACATGAAAAAAATCAATTGACATATAAAGGAATGCCAATTAAATTCACAGGAGATCTCTCACAGGAGATCTCTACAGGCTAGAAGAGAATGGAGTGACATATTCCAGATTCTAAAAGAAAAAATATATATATATCAGCCTAGGATAACATACGCCACAAAGCTTTCTTTTGTCTTTGAAAATGAAATAAAATTCTTCCACAGTAAAGAAAAGTATAAAGCATTTTCCTCTTTCAAACCTGCACTACAATTGACACTTCAAGATGTTCTCTTGACAGAGAAGAGGAATAGCACCCACCAAAACCAAAGGCAAACGGGAAGAACATCCCAGTAAAATGACAACAGAAGACTAAACCAATGAACAACCCATCCCTGAAATGACAGGACCAAACTACCACCCATGAATATTTAACTCTGAATGTAAATGGCTTATGCTCGATCAAACATCATGGACTAGTAGACTGGATTAAAAAAACAAAGCCCATTTGTTTATTGTCTGGAGGAGACACAATTCAACAAAGATCAACAGAAACTATATCACATGGGTGTTGTTTTTTTTTCTGTTGGTTTCAGCTCTTCAAAACACTTTCTTCTGATTAAATCATTCAATGACTCATAGATCATGCACTGGCATCATTTACTTCAAGAAGGTTCTTGGTTTTTATTTCTTCAGCTATATGTTACTCATTTAATAGCATGTTGTTTAACTTCATGGTGTTGTTAATATCTTTTTTCTCCCAGGTGTTGATTTTGTTTTGCGGCTCTTCATTAAAGGGAATGTATAGTAGCTGTGTAATGGAGACTGTCATATCTAGTAACATGTCATTTAACTTCATGGCATTGTAAATTTCTATTTTTCTTTCTATTGTTGATTTTGTATTATAACTTTTCATTTGAGGGGATGTACAGTAGCTGTGAAGTGGAGACTAAGATCCATATGTGAGGATGCAGCGTGGTATGCATTTGTTCTTGCAGACAAAGATGGACTTAAAATGAAACTGTTTACTATATCTTGACAATAAGATTCTGGAATCTCTGCCATTGTCCATGCCCACAATGATGGACATATGACTATGTATGAAGAACTATACATTAGTAACAATATAGAGGAACTGGGGTGGGGGGAACGGAGGGAATTGGGGAGGGGATAGGGGAATATGGAACTGTATCATAAAATGATAATAATAATCATAAAATATATAAAAAAAAGAATAGAACAAACTGATCAACTACCCCACAGAAGCGTTGGAGGTGAGGTGAATATGTGGGTAAACACAGACTCTAAGATAGACTATATCAACCAATTCTGGAGATTTCATTGTGCTTGGAATGGTGAGATCAGCAGTAATCAGAACTGTTGAACTATCAAAATCTCATGAGCAGGACCCTCAGATCATTCCCCACGTCAGGGATCATGGGATGATTGGGAGGCTGGGTGTGGCTTCTCCCTTTATCTCCTCCCTTGCCCCAATAACAGGAAGGAAACAAAGAGAATGTGGAAATGGTGATCTCACCTAACTTTCTGTAGCCTTGACCAACCGCCCATAAACAACTATTTGAAAATCAACAAAAATAAAAATATTTTTCAAAAAAGAATTTAAACAGTCCCCCAAGTAACAGGGTATAAGGAATAGTGGCTTTTTAAAATTTCTTTAAAAAAATTACTTACTTAAAAGTGAGGGTTACAAAGCAACAGTCAAAGCCAGACAGACAGAAAGATTTCCCCACCACTTGTGTACTCCCCATGAGGCCACAAGAGGCAGCAAGGTCCAGACCAAAACCAGCATGCTGAACTCTATTCTGATCCTCCACAGGGGTGCAGGTGTCAAAAAACTGATACATTTCTGGCTATTTCCTAAGCACATTAGCAGGGAAGTAGATCAGAAGGGGAACATCAGGGATTTAACTGGTCCTTACATGGAATTCTGGCATTGCATGCAACAGTGTAACATGTTATCTCAAAACATGCCACAAGGATTATTTAAATAAACAAATCTGCTAAACAAAAGTCAGGTTGCTTTTCCCACTGAACCTTCTACTCATCCCATACCTGATATACAATGATGTTATCTGGCATTTTGTATAATGTAAATACCACTGCTGGAAAACTAACCTTGAACCTAGATGGAAAGACACTCGCACTGCTTTTACAATGTCACTATTCACTTGACAGGATGAATGACAGAAAAACCAATGTTTTGTGCAGTTTTTTTTTTTTTTGAATGTGTTTCCTAATGTGGCTGTGTCAGACGGACTCCAGGTCTCCCTCTTGTGTCTCACATGTGGGTGGGACATATGCAAGTATTTATACCACCACCAGATGCTTCTCAGATGCAACAGTAGGAGGCTAGATAGAAAGGGTGGAGGAGCCAGGATGAGAACTAAGTGCACTGCAATTACTTGCATTCATCCCACCATACTGACACACCCTTACACTGCTTTATTCATTTTAATACTGCTGACACCTTATTGTCAATATATCTTAAAAGAGCGCATATTGCAGGTGTCTAGTGGCTTATGTCCTCACTTTGGACATGCCAGGATTCCATATGGGTGTCGGCTCTGATCCAGGAATCTCCAATTCCCATGCAGCTCTCTGTTGGTGGCCTGCGAAAGCAGTAAAGGATGGCCCAAAGCCTTGGTACCCTGCACCCACGTTGGATATGCGGAAGACTATTCGGGCACCTGGCTTCATTTTGGAAGCAAAGGGTGTTTTAGTTGATTGGCGAGTGAATCATTAGACAGAAGATCTTCCTCTCTGTCTCTGCCTCTCTTACTCTCTGTATATCTGTTTTTGCAATAAAAATAAATAAATCTTTTTAAAAATAAATCATTAAATCATTAAATCATAAATCATTAAATAAATAAATAAATAAATAAATATATATGTATGTATAACAGAAAACCTGGAGAGGAAGTTTCAATCAGCTTTGACAGTTCCAATAATTAGTTATCAAAATTTTACCTTCTTTCTCTCACATTTTTTCATTTTAGTTTAAAAATGATCATTATGCTCCTCAAATACAATGTAAAGCAAGCTGAGAAGTAAACAACTTACTGAAGGTGTGTTGGTGTTTTCCCTCCTGGGAAGCATGTAGCAGGCTGCAGGGCTACACCTGCAAGAGAAGGTGGAGACAGGGAGTTAGGCATTGGTCTTGATTGTTCCTAGCCTCTTCAGTGATTCCTACTGTGCTAAGCAATGTCAACTTGGAGGCAGACACAGTGGCTGAAGAAATAAAAGCCATCAGCTTCCCTGGGCAAGAATAGTGCCTTACAAGTGCCAAAAAGGCATCCTTGAAACAGTATCAACAATTCCAATAATGGCAGTGATTAAACTCAAGTAATCATTAGATCAATGCAAATAATTACTATTTATGAAAAAATAATATTACTGGGACTGGCACTGTAGCCTAGTGACTAAATTCCTCACTTTGCCCATACAGGGATCCGTATGGATACTGGTTTATATCCCGGCTGCTATATTTCCCATCAAGCATCCTGCTTGTGGCCTGTGAAAGCAGTCAAGGACAGTCCAATAGCTGTGAGACTGCACCCTTATGGGAAACTCACAAGAAGCTCCTGGCTCCTGGCTTCCATTTTGGCTCAGCTCCAGCCACTGTGGTGACCTGGGGGACTGAGGCAGCAGATGTAAGATCTTTCTGTCTCTGCTACTATAAATCTGACTATCCAATGAAAATTTTCAACAAATTTAAAAAATCATAGTGTTACTGCAAAGCACTATTTTTTAAGCAATTATTGTTAAAATTACAAAATACCACAGAAAACCAATATTGTCACTAAAATGTATGCTTCAGAAAAATAACTGGATGATATTAATTACTTCAATATTTCTACATTCAAAGTATTCTGTCTATGACTATACATGAAAATTGAATATTTAATCTATAAAGTTTTCTAGTAATAGTTACAAAAATAAAGTTTCCAAGTCTTCAATGACACTTCCCAGTTCCTAAACCCTCAGTGACACTTGATTCTGCCATTTCATTTGCCTTAGACCATAGGACATCCATAAATATGAATGCAACATAGTTTGAGAATCTTTTTTTTTTTTTTTTTTTTTTACTTTACCTCATTAAATAGTTACATTATGGCAACAGCAAGAGAAAATCATCAGGCTAGAATGAGTGAATGTCATGATACAGGAAGCCGGGCTGCTGTTTGGGATAGATAAGATCTGATACCCACGTGCCTTATTTATGCCTACTGGCGATGTAACACTTCTAATGCAGTATCCTGCTATTGTGCCTGGAACACAGTGGGTGGGTTCCAAGAACCCCCTGGGAAACCTAAATGGATTCTTGTTGCTGGGCTAAGCATGGCAGGGCCCTGACATCTTGGTAGTGAATTAACGCACTGATGGAACATCTCTCTTCTATCTGCGATTTACCTTTCAAACATACATGGTATTTATGAAAATGATTACAAGAAACATACTGTATCAAGAACATATTTTAAAATGATTTGTGAATATATCTTGCTGAGCAATTAAGAATTACAATTTCAAATTGTAGTTTCAAATTCAATTGAGAGAACTTCACAAACACACTTCTACAACTGATATTTCAATACATATTTGGGCATTCTACTTTTTTTTCCCCCTCTAATTTAGTTTTAGTTTTATAATACAGTTCTCTGGGCTTGTGGATTTCCTTTATCCCATGGCACTGCAATATTCTATGCAGTATGAGCAGCAGTGATCTAACACACTACACCACAACACAAGCTCCAAAGGTTAGTCTTTTTGATTCATTACTAATGTTCTCATGTATCGTAGGTGTCTGATCATATATTTAATTTTATTTTATTTTGACATCTTAAAACTTTATTTTTTTTTTGAATCCCCAAATTGGCAACCCTTTATTATTTTTTTATATAGTTTCATATTTCCCTTTTGCCTTTGTTACTCACCCAACCCAAGATACAGGGAAAAATGATTATATTAGTGTGGAAATGATGATATTACCCACTTTCACCCAGTAGCAATTGACCCTTTGTACCCTAATCCACTAAGATTGTTAAAATTAAAAAAAAAATTTTCAAAGAAAAAAAAAAAAAAAGAAATACAATCGCTTCAAACCAAAGGTCAACACCAGGTGTTTCTGCTACTAAATGAAACCAAATTAACACCAAATTTCTAGAATTAGTGTAGAACACTAAAGGGAAAAAATAGTTCCAATCTTACCCTGGGAATAACAACATTCAGATTCCAAAACTAGACTGAATCAACAGTGGGTGACTTAACTCACATTAGACTGTGTTTTAAAATGATAAACACAATGTATTTGCTCAGTGAAAATGCAATCTCCAATGCAGCATGATTAGTCTTCCATGTATTTATGTTTAATGCTCCTTCTAAAATACCTTCATACCCATAAACCTAGTTTAAAAAACCATAAGCCAGTATGCTTGATAGAAACAAAGGTAAAATTCCTCACATAGTACACATAAAGTGAATTCAATAACACCAATATATGCACACATGATAATCAAAGCGCATCTAGCCCAAGGATGTAGAAAATGGGCAACAAATGAAAATCAATTCATCAAATACTTCACACAAGCAGGATGAAGGATAAGCATTATTAAAACCATCTTACTGAAAATATGCAGTAAAATGCTATATTTATTTAATAACATACACATATAAGTTGAGCAAAACTATAAATATTCACAGATAACTCAATGGAAGTATATTGATATATTTCTTCCAAGATACACAATCAAATCAAAATGCCAACTTTTCACTGTTATTTTTTATTCAATTTAATATTTTTTACCACTAGATGTGTTATGTTTGCTTAATACAAATTCACTACTAAAAACAAATCACAACACAATTATATTATTTCATCATCTGCAATTAGTAGAGGCTTCAGGGTCAAGGCTCAATCTCTATACACAGGTGCAGGTTAATGTCAGTGGACAGCAGTGTTAGCCCTTTTGGGTCTTATGTCCCCTTTAAGAAGTTATGTAGAGGGCCCAGTGCAGTATCTTAGCAGTTGAAATCCACTGCTTGCAAGGGCCAGGATCTCATGTAGGTGCCAGTACTAATAGTCGGGACCCAGCTTCCCATTCAACTCCCTGCCTGTGGACTGGGAAAGCACTTGAGAACAGAACAAAGCACTGGGACCTTGCACCCACAAGGGAGAATAAGAACAGCATTCCGTGTCCCTGGCTTTGGATCAGCGCAGCTCAGGCCTTTGCAGTCACTTGGGGACTGAATCAATGAATAGATGTTCCTCTCTATCTCTCCTCCTCTCTGTATATCTGCTTTCCAGTAAAAATATCATTTGAAAAAGACCCTTGTCCCAGATATTGAGCACAAATGACACTCTTTATTAAGCCAGTCAAATACACTCACAACTTTAATTACATTACTGCCACCAGAGTTACACCACTGCAAATATTCCCTGCAATAACTTATGAAACCAGTCACAAATACACTCCAAAATTGATAAGTGCTCTAGGTCACCAAAATCTTACCTTCACCAAGATCCTTTATTAGTACAAATTATTCTCTGACCAAACCCACTTGTGGATGTAAAATGAAATTGCTGTGTATCCTAAGCATGCTACCCTAGGATTTACCTGGGCCTTTGCCAAGGTTTTGCTCCTTGGTAGCCAGGGCTGAGAGAACCCAGAGTGCATCAATCACTTGGGAAGTGATTAATCACACGGGAGATCTTCCTCCCTGTCTCTTATCCTCTCTGTATATCTGACTTTGTAATAATAATAATAATAATAATAATAATTAAAACTTAAAAAAAAAGTAAACCACAATTGGTTTAAAAAAAGATAAAATAAAATAAAAGGGAAAAAAGAGGAAATATACCCAACATGAAGGTTGAACTGTCCCTGGGCACTGCCCCCTCCTTACTGCACAAAGGGTTCCACTGTGAGTCCTAGTGTTCAAGGTCAGTGCTGCAGAGTGAGGACCCCAAGGTCTCCCTCCTGGCCCCCGCCCGCCCCGCGGCCTCAGGAGATGCTCTCACACACTCACCCTTCCCAGCTTCTCACCAGTCGGGGGTCCTGCACAGGCTCCTGCGGGGAGGGAGCTCACAGGGCAGCACTGGCTCAGCCACCTGCGCCTCTCCACCAGCACCAGCAGCAACGCGGCTATGGAGGCGCCCACAACAACTTCCTGCCTGCTGCCACAGGGCTTCCTGGTTCCGCCTGATTGGACCACTCCCACATACCTGACCACGTCACTATGTGTAGCCAATCAGAATCACAAAGGGAGGAGGGGCTGGCAGGTAGGATTCTGGAGGGAGGGGGAGTGAGGGGCGGGGCTTCACCTCAGGCAGGAAGTGGCCTCCTCTCTTGCAGCTTGAGCCTTCCAACAGCAGGGGCCGCTGTCGCCTCTCACATCAGTCCACCTCCTGGCCTCTCCTTCCCTCTCTGCTTCAGGTTCATGTATGGAAAGCCAGAAAATCATGACAAGAGTGTGCGGATACACTTCATTGGATATTCACTAGATTCTGGGACTTCTCTTGTTTATACCGGTTTTTCTTCATTAGTTCATTTGACTTTTTAAACTGCAGAGTACACATTCACAATAATGTGTAAGACAGAAAGCGAGAAGAGGGCTTGTCCAGATTCATTCTAGCAAAAGAGAATGAGCAGTGATATGTGTAATTCATATTATATCTGTATTTTCTATTTTGTGCACTATATATGTATTTCTTTAACTCTTCTTCCACAAATTGTAACTTTGGGTTTATGTTCTAAAACATCTTTTTAAGGGATATTTTAAAAATTTTTGTGGTAAAGTCGGACATACAGAGAGGAGGAGAGACATAGAGGTAGGTTTTCCATCCACTGATTCACTCCCCAATCAACTGCAATGGCCATTGCTGTACTAGTCTGAAGCCAGGAGCCCAGAGCCCCTTCCAGTTCTCCCACAGAGCTGTAGGGTTCCAAGGCTTTGAGCTGTCCTAAACTGCGGTCCCAGTCCACGAGAAGGGAGCTAGATGGGAAATAATGCTGCTCAAATTAGAACTGGTGTCCAAATGCAATTACGGCGCATTCAAGGCAAGGATGTAGGCCACTCAGCTATTGCACTGGGCCCTGTTTTAAAATAACTTCTAAGTATTTCAGAAAATCTTCTCATAATCTTGTGAATGATTACAAATGTTATGAAGGATGATGTTTATATCCCAGAAATTTCTTTCTTAATGACTTTTACTCTTTTTTATTCTGATGTTAATTAATTTATTTGTTGAGAGATTTACATAGAGAAGGAGAGACAGAGAGATAAATCTGGCCTCTGCTGGTTCCCTTCACAAGTGGACACAAGGGCCAGAATAGAGTTGATCTGAAGTCCAGAGTTTCATCCAGGTATTGTATGTGTGTGCAGGGTCCATAGCTTATTCATCTTTGACTGCTTTCCCATGCAACAAGCAGGGAGCTGGATGGGAAGTGGAGCAGCTACATATGAATGGTGCACATATGGAATCCCAGCACCTGCAAGCTAACGCTTTAGCCACTGATCCATTGTGCCAGACATCTGATTTTTTGCTAATTTTGTTAAGAGTTTGCCACAATAACTAGTTTTCAGTATATGCAAACACTCATTTGAGGCTATAAATGGATTCTCACCTACTGTGAGTAGCCTTGGAAATTTTACTGGTATTGGAAGCCTGCAAGAATTTCCTGGCTCCTAGATTAGGATCAGCTCAGCTCTGGCCATTGCAGCCACTTGGATATTCCTTGTGGCTACAGCATAAGCCAGGTGCCTGTAAAGCAATAATATTTGCTCTGACCAATAGTCAATATCTCCCTCCACCCACTCCCTACACTCTAAGTCACACTGTGCTCCACCTACTTCTCACATTTCACTCCTTCCTTCACCCTCCTGTCTGAAGTTCCCTAGCTAGCTTTCCTCACTGAGAATCTGAGTGGCCACAACCACTTCTCCCCTCCTCCTCCCTCTTCCTCTGCTTGACACTGCAGTTTTCCCAAGGTTTAAGCATTTTCTTTTCTCTTTCACGTACTTTACCTGCCACTACCCCTAATCCAGAGGGATGCATATAAAGGATAAGCTAAGTAACATCTACTGACAAACAAAATGAAACAAAATGTTACTTGCCAAACTTGTTCAGTACATTGCTATAACAGAGCCCTGCAAAAGTAATAAGCATTCAACAAGATTTCTTAAATTCTTTAAAGTATGATTTAGGCCGAGTGTGGAGGCCTAGCAGTTAAAGTCCTCAACTTGAAAGTGCCAGGATCCCATATGGGCACCAGTTCTAATCCCGGCAGTCCTGCTTCCTATCCAGCTCCCTGCTTGTGGCGTGGGAAAGCAGTGGAGGATGATGATCGAAAGCCTTGGGACCCTGCATCCACTTGGGAGACATGGAGGAAGTTCCTGGATCCTGGCTTTGGCTTGCTGCAACGCCGGCGTTTGTGGTCAGTTGGAGAGTGAACCATCAGATGGAAGATCTTCCTCTCTGTCTCTCCTCATCTCTGTATAACTGACTTTGCTCTAAAAAGAAAATAAATCTTTAAAAAAATTTTGTATTTACGTGAGATTATTTTCTTTTGTTAATTTTTCATTTAATGACACAGTTTCATAGG
The DNA here is from genome assembly GCF_017591425.1 of Ochotona curzoniae. NCBI lineage: Eukaryota > Metazoa > Chordata > Mammalia > Lagomorpha > Ochotonidae > Ochotona > Ochotona curzoniae. The sequence goes on from NW_024465639.1 coordinate 113,739, forward strand.
CTCTGGGATTCCCCCAAACCCTCCCCAAGCCATCCCCCCATATTTAATTCTTCCATATTGTTACAGTAGTACAGTTCAGATCCAGTCATGATTCAGTCACTGTGGGCAAAGTCCATGCAGAGTCCAGAATCCCACTGTCCAGATAAATTCAACAGTTTCATTGGGTAATCCTCCTTGGTCCAAAAGTACAGCTGGCAGAGTATCATCCCCTCCAATGAAAAGCCACTACACAACTTCAACATCAGGAAGAAACATGGAAATTCACAACACAGAATTGAGTGACCATCATCTCAGACATCTACACCCTTTGACGATCAGTGAGATTTTCTAAATGTAAACTTAAGAATTCCC
>NW_024465640.1:0-4213 GCF_017591425.1 Ochotona curzoniae
GGACTGCCGCATGGCCATGAGTGAGTACAGGTGGGCTCTGGCCTGGGAAGGCCCGCATTGCCCCGGGTGAGTGGAGGTGGGCTCTAGCCTGGGACCACCCGCCTGGATCCGGGTGGGACATGTGGGCTCTGGCCTGGGACGGCCCGCATGGCCCCGGTTTGGCATATGTGCTCTGGGCTGGGACGGCCCGTCTTGCACCAGGTGAGTGGAGCTCGGCTCTGACTTGGGACCATACGCCTGGCCCCTGGTGAGTGGAGGTGGGCTCTTGCCTGGAACCGCCCGCCTGCTGAGGGTGAGTGGATGTGGGCTCTGGCCTGGGACCGCCCGCCTGGCTGGGGGTGAGTGGAGGTGGGCTCTGGCCTGGGACTGCCAGCCTGGTCCCGAGTGAGTGGAGGTGGGTTCTGGCCTTGGACCGCCTGCCTGGCCCCGAGTTTGCCATATGGGTTCTGCCCTGGGACGGCCCGTCTGGCCCTGGGTGAGTGGAGGGGGGTTTGGCCTGGGACTTCCAGCCCGGCTGGCCCCGGGTGAGTGGAGGTGGGCTCTGGCCTGGGACTGCCTGCCTGGCCCCGAGTTTGCCATATGGGTTTTGCCCGGGGACGGCCCGTCTGGCCCAGGGTGAGTGGAGGTGGGCTCTGCCCTGGGACCGCCCGCCTGGCCTGGGGTGAGTGGAGGTGGCCTTGTCCTAGGAAAGCCCGCCTGGCCCCTGGTGAGTGGAGGTGGGCTCTGGCTGGGACTGCCCGCCTGGCCCCGGGTGGGAATGTGGGCTCTGGCCTGGGACTGCCCGCCTGGATATGGGTGAGGGGAATTGGGCTCAGGTTGTGACTGCCCGCCTGGATTGGGTGTGGTAAAGCTGGGCTCTGGCCTGGGACTGCCCGCCTGGCCATGGGTGAGTGGAGGTGGGCTCTAGCCTGGGACCGCCCACCTGGACCCGGGTTGGGCATGTGGGCTCTGGCCTGGGACTGCCTGCCTGTCCCTGGGATTGGCATATGGGCTCTAGCCTGGGACCACCCGCCTGGCCCGGGGTAAGTGGAGGTGGGCTCTGGCTGGGACCACCCGCCTGGCCCCGGGTGTGGTGCAAAGGTGGGCTCTTGCCTGAGACCGCCCGCCTGGCCCCGTGTTGGGCATGTGAGTATGGCCTGGAATTGCCTGCCTGTCACCGGGGTGAGTCGAGGTGGGCTCTGGCCTGGGACCGCCCGCCTGGCCCGGGGTGAGTGGAGGTGGGCTCTTGCCTGAACTGCTGGCCTGGCCCGGGGTGAGTGGAGGTGGCCTTGGCCTGGGACCGCCCGCCTGGCCTGAGCTGAGTGGAGGTGCGGTCTTGCTGGGACTGCCAACCTGGCCTGGGTGGGGTAATGGTGGGTTCTTGCCTGGGACCGCCCGCGTGTTCGGGGGTGAGTGGAGGTGAGCTGTGGCCCGGGATGGCCCGCCTGGCCCCGTGGTGAGTGGAGGTGGGCTCTGGCTGGGACTGCCTGCCTGGACCCGGGTGGGTCATGTGGGCTCGGGCTGGGACTGCCCGCCGGGTGAGGGGTGAGTGGAGGTGAGCTCTGGCCTGGGACCGGCTGCCTGGCCCCGGGTGGGGTAAAGCTGGGCTCTGGCTAGGACCGCCCGCCTGTCACCGGGGTGAGTGGAGGTGGGCTCTGGCAGGGACTTCCCGCCTGGCCCTGGTGGGCATGTTGTCTCTGGCCTGGGACGGCCCGCCTGGCCCCTGGTGAGTGGATGTGGGCTCTGGTCTGGGACCGCCAGCCCGGCTGGGGGTGAGTGGAGGTAGGCTCTGGCCTGGGACTGCCCGCCTGGCCCCGGGTGAGTGGCGGTGGGCTCTGGGCTGGGACCGCCTGCCTGTTCCGAGTTTGCCATATGGGTTCTGCCTTGGGACGGCCCGTCTGGCCCTGGGTGAGTGGAAGTGGGCTCCGCCCTGGGACCGCCCGCCTGGCCCCAGGTGAATGAAGGTGACCTTTGCCTAGGAACGCCCGCCTGGCCCCTGGTGAGTGGAGGTGGGCTCTGGATGGGACTGCCTGCCTGGACCCTGGTGGGAATGTGGGCTCTGGCCTGGGACTGCCCGCCTGGCCATGGGTGAGTGGAGGTGGGCTCTGGCTGGGACTGCCCGCCTGGCACCTGGTGGGAATGTGGGCTCTGGCCTGGGACTGCCTGCCTGGCCATGGGTGAGTGTAGGTGGGCTCTAGCCTGGGACTGCCCGCCTGGACCCGGGTGGGGCATGTGGGCTCTGGCCGGGGACCGCCTGCCTGGCCCTGGGATTGGCATATGGACTCTGTCCTGGGACCACCCGCCTGGCCCAGGGTAAGTGGAGGTGGGCTCTGGCTGGGACCACCCGCCTGGCCTTGGTGGTGTAAAGGTGGGCTCTTGCCAGAGACCGCCCGCCTGGCCCCGGGTTGGACATGTGAGTGTGGCCTGGAATTGCCTGCCTGTCACCGGGGTGAGTGGAGGTGGGCTCTGGCCTGGGACCGCCTGCTGGTCCGGGGAATGTGGAGGTGGGATCTTGCCAGAACTGCCCGCCTGGCCCGGGTTTTGTGGAGGTGGCCATGGCCTGGGACCGCCCACCTGGCCCCGGGTGAGTGGAGGTGGGCTCCGCCCTGGGACCGCCCGCATGGCCTGAGGTTAATGAAGGTTACCTTGGCCTAGGAACGCCCGCCTGTCCCATGGTGAGTGGAGGTGGGCTCTGGCTGGGACTGCAGGCCTGGACCCTGGTGGGAATGTGGGCTCTGGCCTGGGACTGCCCGCCTGGACCCGGGTGGGTCATGTGGGCTCTGGCCTGGGGCTGCCCGCCTGGACCCGGGTTAGGCATGTGGGCTCTGGCCTCGGACTGCCTGCCTGGCCCCGAGTTTGCCAAAAGGGGTCTAGGCTGGGAAGGCCTGTCTGACCCTGGGTGAGTGGAGGTGGGCTCTGGCCTGGGACCGCCCGCCTGGCCTGGGGTGAGTGGAGGTAGCTTTGGCCTGGGAACGCCCGCCTGGCCCCTGGTGAGTGGAGGTGAGCTCTGGCTGGGACTGCAGACCTGGCCCCTGGTGGGAATGAGGGCTCTGGCCTGGGACTGCCCTCCTGGCCATGGGTGAGTGGAGGTGGGCTCTGGCCTGGGACCGCCGACCTGGACTCGGGTGGGACATGTGGGTTCTGGCCTGGGACCGCCTGCCTGGACCCGAGTTTTCCATAATGGCTCTGGCCTGGGACTGCCCCCATGGCCATGGGTGAATGGAGGTGGCTCTGGCTGGGACTGCCCGCCTGGACCCTGGTAAGTGGAGGTGGGCTGTGGCTGGGACTGCCCGCCTGGACCCGGGTGGGTCATGTGGGCTCTGGCCTGGGACTGCCCACCTGGCCATGTGTGAGTGGAGGTGGTCTCTGGCTGGGACTGCCCGCCTGGCACCTGGTGGCAATGTGGGCTCAGGCCTGGGACAGCCCTCCTTGCCCCGGGGTGAGCAGAGGTGGGCCCTGGCTGGGACCGCCCTTGTGGTCGGGGGTTAGTGGAGGTGAGCTCTGCCTGGGACAGCCCGCCCGGCCTCGAGTGGGTTGGTGCATGTGGGCTCTGCCCTGGGACCGCCTGCCTGGCCATGGGTGTGTGGAGGTGGGCTCTGGCTGGGACCACCCGCCTGACCCGGGGTGAGTTTAGGTGGGCTCTTGCCTGGGACGGCCCGCCTGGCCATGGGTGAGTGGAGGTGGGCTCTGGCTGTGACTGCCACCTTTGCCACTGGTGGGCATGTGGGCTCAGGCCTGGGACTGCCCGCCTAGCCGGGGTGAATGCAGGTGGACTCTGGCTGAGACCTCCCGCCTGGACCCTGGTGGGCATGTGGACTCTCGCCTGGGACTGCCTGCCTGGCCCCGGGATTGGCATATGGGCTCTGGCCTGGGACCACCCGCCTGGCCCCGGGTGCGTGGAGGTGGGCTCTTGCCTGGGACCACCCTCATGTACCCGGGTGGGACATGTGGGATCTGGCCTGGGACCGCCCGAATGGCCCCGGGTTTGGCATATGGGCTCTGGGCTGGGACGGCCCTCCTGGCCCCCTGTGAGTGGAGGTGGGTTCTGGCCTGGGACCGCCCGCCTGGCCCCGGGTGGGATGGAGGTGGGCTTTGGCCTGGGACCGCAGGCCTGGACCCGGGTGGGGCAAGTGGGCTCTGGCCTGGGACCACCTGCCGGGCCATGGGTGGAGGTGGGCTCTGGCCTGGGACCGCCCGCGTGGTCGGGGGTGAGTGGAGGTGAGCTGTGGCCTGG